>NW_028284141.1:67500-73642 GCF_059516105.1 Syngnathus floridae | reverse complement strand
GCGCGGGCCAAGTGGCCGAAAATAGCTCCAGCCCAGCGGATCTGCACTTTACAAGCTCCGCGGATGAGATCGCGGAGCATTATTCGACTTCCAGCGGCCGGTGCGCTTACGCACGCCGCCCGGAACCTCCGGGAGGCCGTGCGCATGCGCAAGTGGCCGAAAATAGCTCCTAGCCGACCGGATCTGCACTTTACAAGCTCCGCGGATGAGATCGCGGAGCTTTATCCGACTTCCAGCGGCCGGTGCGCTCGCGCACTCCACCCGGCACCTCCGGGAGGCCGTGCGCATGCGCAAGTGGCCCAAAATAGCTCCAGCCCAGCGGATCGGCTGTTTACAAGCACCGCGGATGAGATCAAGGAGCTTTATCCGACTTCCAGCGGCCGGTGCGCTCGCGCACTCCACCCGGCACCTCCGGGAGGCCGTGCGCGCGCGCCAAGTGGCCCAAAATAGCTCCAGCCCAGCGGATCTGCACTCCGCGGATGAGATCGCGGAGCTTTTTTCGACTTCCAGCGGCCGGCGCGCACGACGAGCGGACCCGGTGACGGTCCAGCTCCACCCGGTACCTCGCACGGCCCGCTTCTCCCCCCCGCGCGGACTTCCGAGCGCTCGGGGAGACGTTCGGAAGCCGCCGGTGACGTTGGAGCGGGGAAATACCTCCCTCCAGCGGACACGGCGAGTAAATACACCTTCGGCCAAACGGCGGGAGTAACTATGACTCTCTTAAGGTAGCGGCACTCGACATCTTTTTCGCGGTTCGTGGACGACCCGGCCGGTTCTCGGGGGTGCTTTTTCTCCTAACTCTCGACCCCCGAGGAGGCTTCCAGAGCCCCGGCTAAGCGTTTTACGCGGCCCGCTGAGCTTCCACAGCACCTCCAGCCGGTTCCACGGGTGCTTCCCTCCTCACTCATGACGCCCGAGGAGGCTTCCAGAGCCCCGGCTAAGCGTTTTACGCGGCCCGCTGAGCTTCCACCGCACCTCCAGCCGGTTCTCATGGGGCTTTCCTCCTAACTCTCGACCCCCGAGGAGGCTTCCAGAGCCCCGGCTAAGCGTTTTACGCGGCCCGCTGAGCTTCCACAGCACCTCCAGCCGGTTCCACGGGTGCTTCCCTCCTCACTCATGACGCCCGAGGAGGCTTCCAGAGCCCCGGCTAAGCGTTTTCCGCGGCCCGCCGAGCGTCCGGAGGAGCTCCGGCCGGTCCTCGGGGTGCTTTCTTCCCAACTATTGACGCCCGAGGAGGCTTCCAGAGCCCCGGCTAAGCGTTCTCCGCGTCCCGCTGATCTTCCCGGAGCTTGTAACGGGGAAATACCTCCCTCTAGCGGACACGGCGGGTAAATACGCCACCTCTCGCACTTAGCGCACACTCGCGTTGCTGCGCGTCCGATGGCACTCTGAGCGGCCAAACGGCGGGAGTAACTGTCACTCTCTTAAGGTAGGCTCACTTGAGATTTTTTTAACCGTCCGCGGAGGCGAGCGGGACCACCGGGACAGCCGGGAGGCCGTGCGCGCGGGCCAAGTGGCCGAAAATAGCTCCAGGCCGACCGGATCGGCTAGTTGTAAGCACCGCGGATGAGATCGCGGAGCATTATTCGACTTCCAGCGGCCCGTGCGCTTACGCACGCCGCCCGGAACCTCCGGGAGGCCGTGCGCGCGCGCAAGTGGCCGAAAATAGCTCCAAGACGACCGGATCTGCACTTTACAAGCACCGCGGATGAGATCGCGGAGCATTATTCGACTTCCAGCGGCCCGTGCGCTTTCGCACGCCGCCCGGAACCTCCGGGAGGCCGTGCGCATGCGCAAGTGGCCGAAAATAGCTCCTAGCCGACCGGATCGGCTGTTTACAAGCACCGCGGATGAGATCGCGGAGCTTTATGCGACTTCCAGCGGCCGGTGCGCTCGCGCACTCCACCCGGCACCTCCGGGAGGCCGTGCGCGCGCGCCAAGTGGCCCAAAATAGCTCCAGCCCAGCGGATCTGCACTTTACAAGCTCCGCGGATGAGATCGCGGAGCTTTATTCGACTTCCAGCGGCCGGTGCGCACGACGAGCGGACCCGGTGACGGTCCAGCTCCACCCGGTACCTCGCACGGCCCGCTTCTCCCCCACGCGCGGACTTCCGAGCGCTCGGGGAGACGTTCGGAAGCCGCCGGTGACGTTGGAGCGGGGAAATACCTCCCTCCAGCGGACACGGCGAGTAAATACACCTTCGGCCAAACGGCGGGAGTAACTATGACTCTCTTAAGGTAGCGGCACTCGACATCTTTTTCACGGTTCGTGGAGGACCCGGCCGGTTCTCGGGGGTGCTTTTTCTCCTAACTCTTGACCCCCGAGGAGGCTTCCAGAGCCCCGGCTGAGCGTTTTACGCGGCCCGCCGAGCCTCCACAGCACTTCCAGCCGGTTCTCCGGGTGCTTCACTCCTCACTCTTTAAGCCGAACGAGGCTTCCAGAGCCTCGGCTAAGCGTTTTACGCGGCCCGCTGAACTTCCACAGCACCTCCAGCCGGTTCCACGGGTGCTTTCCTCCTCACTTTATAAGCCGAACGAGGCTTCCAGAGCCCCGGCTAAGCGTTTTACGCGGCCCGCTGAACTTCCACAGCACCTCCAGCCGGTTCCACGGGTGCTTTCCTCCTCACTCTTGACGCCCGAGAAGGCTTCCAGAGCCCCGGCTAAACGTTTTACGCGGCCCGCTGAACTTCCCCAGCACCCCCAGCCGGTTCCCCGAGTGCTTTCCACCTCACTTTCTAAGCCGAACGAGGCTTCCAGAGCCCCGGCTAAGCGTTCTCCGCGTCCCGGTGATCTTCCCGGAGGTCGTAACGGGGAAATACCTCCCTCCAGCGGACACGGAGAGAAATTACACCGCCTCTCGCACAGACGCGGGTAAACGGCGGGAGTAACTATGACTCTCTTAAGGTAGCCTCACTTGACATCTCTTTAACGGTTCGTGGATAAATACATGATATATACTACATATGATCGCATTTACAGCCAAATAATATAAAATGAGCATTCGGTTATAAACATTGTATTCATCAAGTTCATAGGTGATGTTAATATTTATATATTTAATGTTTATAGGTGATGTTAATATTTATATATTTATTTTGTACATCATGTTATACGACACTTGCTATAGGATCATGATGTGATCATATCGGCGGAAGTCGGCCCGGGCTCCGGGTGAAGAGGCCGAATTCTCGCCACTCGCGGCCGACCGGGGAACCAGCAGAGGCGGACGCATCACGGCGCAAGAGCCCTTGGCACTTAGAAAAAAATTGGCAAAAGTCGAGCCGCGCTCCAGGTGAAGAGGCCGAATTCTCGCTACTCGTGGCCGACCGGGGAACCAGCAGAGGCGGACGCATCACGGCGCAAGAGCCCTTGGCACTTCGAAAAAATTGGGCAAAAGTCGCTCCGCGCTCCAGGTGAAGAGGCCGAATTCTCGCCACTCGTGGCCGACCGGGGAACCAGCAGAGGCGGACGCATCGCGGCGCGAGAGCCCTTGGCACTTAGAAAAAATTTGGCAAAAGTCGCTCCGGGCTCCAGGTGAAGAGGCCGAATTCTCGCTACTAGTGGCCGACCGGGGAACCAGCGAAGGCGGGTAAGCTTTCTATGGAGCCCCGCCGGCTGGTCCGCGGGCCGAACGTGGTCCCGTCACCTACCGACAGCGGACGCCGATCCACGCCCGGCAAGGACCACCCAGAGGCGGACACGCTCTCCGACGAGCCCCGCCGGCCGGTCCGCGGCGGGAAATGCGCCCTCTGGCGGACACGCCGTTGTAAATGAATGGGCTTTGGCACTTAGTGCATTTTCGCAAAAGTTGAGCCGCGCTCCGGGCGAAGAGGCCGAATTCTCGCTACTCGCGGCCGACCGGGGAACCAGCGAAGGCGGGTAAGCTTTCAAGAGAGCCCCGCCGGCTGGTCCGCGGGCCGAACGTGGTCCCGTAAAGTACCGACAGCGGACGCCGACCCACGCCCGGCAAGGACCACCGAGAGGCGGACACGCTCTCCGACGAGCCCCGCCGGCCGGTCCGCGGCGGGAAATGCGCCCTCTGGCGGACACGCCGTTGTAAATGAATGGGCTTTGGCACTTAGTGCATTTTCGAATAAGTTGAGCCGCGCTCCGGGCGAAGAGGCCGAATTCTCGCTACTCGTGGCCGACCGGGGAACCAGCGAAGGCGGGTAGGCTTTCAAGAGAGCCCCGCCGGCTGGTCCGCGGGCCAATTATGGTCCCGTCACCTACCTACAGCGGACGCCGACCCACGCCCGGCAGGAACCACCGAGAGGTGGACACGCTCTCCGACGAGCCCCGCCGGCCGGTCCGCGGCGGGAAATGCGCCCTCTGGCGGACACGCCGTTGTAAATGAATGGGCTTTGGCACTTAGTGCATTTTCGCAAAAGTTGAGCAGTGCTCCGGGCGAAGAGGCCGAATTCTCGCCACTCGCGGCCCACCAGGGAACCAGCGAAGGCGGGTAAGCTTTCAAGAGAGCCCCGCCGGCTGGTCCGCGGGCCAATTATGGTCCCGTAACGTACCGACAGTGGACGCCGACCCACGCCCGGCAAGGACCACCGAGAGGCGGATAACGGCGCACACCGCGAACGGCGGGTGGCGGTCGCTGGGTGGCGGTCGGCTGGTGGCGGTCGGGGGGTGGCGGTCGGGGATGGTGCTTGGGGATGGTGCTTGGGGACCGGTGGCGCCGGAGGCGCACACCGCGAACGGCTGGTGGCGGTCGGCTGGTGGCGGTCGGCTGGTGGCGGTCGGCTGGTGGCGGTCGGGGGGTGGCGGTCGGGGGGTGGCGGTCGGGGATGGTGCTTGGGGATGGTGCTTGGGACCGGTGGCGCCGGAGGCGCACACCGCGAACGGCTGGTGGCGGTCGGCTGGTGGCGGTCGGCTGGTGGCGGTCGGCTGGTGGCAGTCGGCTGGTGGCGGTCGGGGGGTGGCGGTCGGGGGGTGGCGGTCGGGGATGGTGCTTGGGGATGGTGCTTGGGACCGGTGGCGCCGGAGGCGCACACCGCGAACGGCTGGTGGCGGTCGGCTGGTGGCGGTCGGCTGGTGGCAGTCGGCTGGTGGCGGTCGGGGGGTGGCGGTCGGGGGGTGGCGGTCGGGGGGTGGCGCTTGGGGATGGTGGCGGTCGCCTTGTGGCGGTCGGGGGGTGGCGGTCGGGGGGTGGCGCTTGGGGATGGTGGCGGTCGCCTTGTGGCGGTCGGGGGGTGGCGGTCGGGGGTGGCGCTTGGGGATGGTGGCGGTCGCCTTGTGGCGGTCGCCTTGTGGCGGTCGCCTTGTGGCGGTCGGGGGGTGGCGGTCGGGGGGTGGCGCTTGGGGATGGTGGCGGTCGCCTTGTGGCGGTCGGGGGGTGGCGGTCGGGGGGTGGCGGTCGGGGGGTGGCGCTTGGGGATGGTGGCGGTCGCCTTGTGGCGGTCGCCTTGTGGCGGTCGGGGGGTGGCGGTCGGGGGGTGGCGCTTGGGGATGGTGGCGGTCGCCTTGTGGCGGTCGGGGGGTGGCGGTCGGGGGTGGCGCTTGGGGATGGTGGCGGTCGCCTTGTGGCGGTCGGGGGTGGCGCTTGGGGATGGTGGCTGTCGCCTGGTGGCGGTCGGGGGTGGCGCTTGGGGATGGTGGCTGTCGCCTGGTGGCGGTCGGGGGTGGCGCTTGGGGATGGTGGTGGTGGTGGTCGCCTGGTGGCGGTCGACTTGTCGCGGTCGGGGGTGGCGCTTGGGGATGGTGGCTGTAGCCTTGTGGTGGTCCGGGGTGGCGCTTTGGGACCGGCGTCCGACGCAAAGTGCGTGTTGCGCGGCCCGGAGAAAGTTTCAGCCAAGGGCCCGCCGCTGGAGAAAATTTTAGGTACCAGGGGTGGATTTTTTTTGTCACCGCAGGAGGGGGACGTTGCCTCCGTCGGTGTCTGGCGGAGAGTGCGTGTTGCGCGGCCCGGAGAAAGTTTAGGCCCGGGGCCCGCCGCTGAAGAAAATTTTAGGTACCAGGAGTGGATTTTTTTTGTCACCGCAGGAGGGGGACGTTGCCTCCGTCGGTGTCCGGCGGAGAGTGCGTGTTGCGCGGCCCGGAGAAAGTTTAGGCCCGGGGCCCGCCGCTGGAGAAAATTTTAGGTACCAGGAGTGGATGTACTTACTTCCACAGCGCCCGCGCGCTCCTGGCTGGTGTC
>NW_028284141.1:32500-57500 GCF_059516105.1 Syngnathus floridae | reverse complement strand
TACGTGCCTGTACCGTGCTCCCGACGAACCGTCCCGGGGGGCTGGTGACGTCGCGCGATCGGCGCTTGATGCTGCGACCGGGAGGGAAGCTGCGCCCCGTCCGAGTCAGACTCGGTCGTTGCGGCCCACCCGAGCCCGCACGCCTCACGCGGAGGGGTCATACGCCCCGGCGGCCACGATAGACGTCCTCCCGCTTCGCGGTGGTCGGGAGGGCTTAGCGGATAGGTGCAGATGCGGGGGCGGCTTCCCGAGATAGCCGTCCCTAGGTTAGGCGAGGGTTTGAGAAACATCTTTCGCGGTAGACCGGCGCGGCCGGCGGACGCCCACGTGGCGTGCCGCGAGTCGGATCGCGCGCTCGGCCTCCGTTGATGGCCGCTAGGTGCGTGCGTGGAATCGGGGCGTCTCGGTCTCGCTGCCGTACGGCTCGCGCTAGGCCTGCGGGGGCGGCGTCGGAGCGCGCGCTCGCGCGGCGGCCGTAGCGCTAGAGGGCGACCCGCAAGTGGGGAGGAACCGTCCACCCAACGCCGGCGCTAGCCGGGGCCGGTGGGGGCCCTACCAAGGCGGGTCATGGTCGCATGTCGGTCGGTCCGGCCTCTGTTTACCGAGGCGGCCGGCACCTCCATCTGCCTTGGATGCCCCGAATCCGCAGACTTTCCTCCGGCCTCAGCTTAACGAGACGGCCGTTGCCTCCATCCTTGGATGTTAACATTCGCAGAGTTTCAGCTCCGGGCTAGGGCGGGTGAAGTCGTCTCGAACCACGTGCCTGAAGGCCGCCTCGCGCCGGATGCAGGCCCCGCTCTGTCGTGCGGTGTGACCGTCCAACGCGGGCATCGCTAGATTAGCCGTGGCCACGATCCTTCCACACCGCGAGCCTTTCGCCCTCGGCCGCTCAGTTCGCGGGCCGCTGATCCCGCTCCATCTCTCCGGCCTGTGTTTAAGGAGGCGGCCGGTCCTCCTTCCTTGGATGGACCATTCGCATATTTTTCGCCCGGCCTGTGTTTAAGGAGGCGGCCGGTAACTCCCTTTCTTGGATGAGACCCAACATTCGCATATTTTTCGCCCGGCCTGTGTTTAAGGAGGCGGCCGGTCCTCCCATTCTGCCAGTGTTCCTTGGACTTTGAATATTTCAAAGTCTTTCCGCCCAACATTCGCATATTTTTCGCCCGGCCTGTGTTTAAGGAGGCGGCCGGTCCTCCCATTCTGCCAGTGTTCCTTGGACTTTGAATATTTCAAAGTCTTTCCGCTCCGGGCTAGGGCGGGTGAGGTCGTCTCGAACCACGTGCCTGAAGGCCGCCTCGCGCCGGATGCAGGCCCCGCTCTGTCGTGCGGTGTGACCGTCCAACGCGGGCATCGCTAGATTAGCCGTGGCCACGATCCTTCCACACCGCGAGCCTTTCGCCCTCGGCCGGTGTCGGTCAACGTGTGGGTTTGGGGGGAAGGACGGCTGCCGGGAGCAGACAGCCGTCCCCGGGTGGGGTGTACAGTCCCTTCACCGCGGCCGCCGGGAGCAGACGGCCGTCGAGCGATTCTGCCATTGTTCCTAGGACTTTGTACATTTTAAAGACCCTCCGCGCGGGCCGCTGATCCCGCTCGGTCGCTCCGGCCTGTGTTTAAGGAGGCGGCCGGTCCTCCCATTCTGCCAGTGTTCCTTGGACTTTGAATATTTCAAAGTCTTTCCGCTCCGGGCTAGGGCGGGTGAGGTCGTCTCGAACCACGTGCCTGAAGGCCGCCTCACGCCGGATGCAGGCCCCGCTCTGTCGTGCGGTGTGACCGTCCAACGTGGGCATCGCTAGATTAGCCGTGGCCACGATCCTTCCACACCGCGAGCCTTTCGCCCTCGGCTGATGTTCGGCCAACGTGTGGGGAGGGGGGGAAGGACGGCTGCCGGGAGCAGACAGCCGTCCCCGGGTGGGGTGTACAGTCCCTTCACCGCGGCCGCCGGGAGCAGACGGCCGTCGAGCGATTCTGCCATTGTTCCTAGGACTTTGTACATTTTAAAGACCCTCCGCGCGGGCCGCTGATCCCGCTCCGTCTCTCCGGCCTGTGTTTAAGGAGGCGGCCGGTCCTCCCATTCTGCCATTGTTCCTTGGACTTGTAAAAGTCTTTCCGCTCCGGGCTAGGGCGGGTGAGGTCGTCTCGAACCACGTGCCTGAAGGCCGCCTCGCGCCGGATGCAGGCCCCGCTCTGTCGTGCGGTGTGACCGTCCAACGCGGGCATCGCTAGATTAGCCGTGGCCACGATCCTTCCACACCGCGAGCCTTTCGCCCTCGGCTGATGTTCGGCCAACGTGTGGGGAGGGGGTTATGGACGGCTGCCGGGAGCAGACAGCCGTCCCCGGGAGGGGAGACTTCACGGCGGCCGCCGGGAGCAGACGGCCGTCGAGAGATTCTGCCAGTGTGTTCCTTGGACTTTGAAAAGTCTTTCCGCTCCGGGCTAGGGCGGGTGAGGTCGCCTCGAACCACGTGCCTGAAGGCCGCCTCGCGCCGGATGCAGGCCCCGCTCTGTCGTGCGGTGTGACCGTCCAACGCGGGCATCGCTAGATTAGCCGTGGCCACGATCCTTCCACACCGCGAGCCTTTCGCCCTCGGCCGGTGTTCGCTCAATGCGCGGGCCGCTGATCCCGCTCCATCTCTCCGGCCTGTGTTTAAGGAGGCGGCCGGTCCTCCCATTCTGCCATTGTTCCTTGGACTTGTAAAAGTCTTTCCGCTCCGGGCTAGGGCGGGTGAGGTCGTCTCGAACCACGTGCCTGAAGGCCGCCTCGCGCCGGATGCAGGCCCCGCTCTGTCGTGCGGTGTGACCGTCCAACGCGGGCATCGCTAGATTAGCCGTGGCCACGATCCTTCCACACCGCGAGCCTTTCGCCCTCGGCTGGTGTTCGGCCAACGTGTGGGGAGGGGGTTAAGGACGGCTGCCGGGAGCAGACAGCCGTCCCCGGGAGGGGAGACTTCACGGCGGCCGCCGGGAGCAGACGGCCGTCGAGCGATTCTGCCAGCGTTCCTTGTACTTTGAATATTTCACAGCCGTGCTCGCACTTAGGAAATTTTCGAGCGCTGTGGCACTTAGAAATTTTTCGTCAAGAGAGGCACTTAGACATTTTTCGTCAAGAGAGGCACTTAGAAAATTTTTCTCTCTCTCTCTGTGTGCCTTCCAGGGTGCTGTGCAACCCTGCGTGTTGTGTTCCCACCGAGCAAGGGGCGCTGCTGGCGGCCATGACCAAGCGCTCGGCACCGGGCCCTTTCATTTTGTGGGGTAAATTATGCGCCCCCCATGCTCGTTCTGACTATATTTTGCGAAAGGGGGGTAAATCGTTGATGAGTACGCTGACTAGGGGGACCATTTAGCGTACTCTGGCGCACCTGAAGACCAAAGTTGGTACTGCACCCTCCCCCTGGTACCCCAGCCCCTGGTACCTAAAGAGGGAGAGGCCGAATTTTCGCTTTTTGGGGCCGACCGAGGGAACCAGCCGAGGCGGACACTTTTCGGCTCAAGAGCCGTTGGCACTTAGAAAAAATTCGCACAAGTTGGCAGGGCTACCAGGGGAAGAGGCCGAATTTTCGCTTTTGAAGGCCGACCGCGGGAACCAGCCGAGGCGGACACTTTTCGGCTCAAGAGCCGTTGGCACTTAGAAAATATTTGCCAAACTTGGCTTGACTTCCAGGAGAAGAGGCCGAATTTTCACTTTTGGTGGCCGACCTGGGGAACCAGCCGAGGCGGACACTTTTCGGCTCAAGAGCCGTTGGCACTTAGAAAATATTTGCCAAACTTGGCTTGACTTCCAGGAGAAGAGGCCGAATTTTCACTTTTGGTGGCCGTTATGGGGAACCAGCCGAGGCGGACACTTTTCGGCTCAAGAGCCGTTGGCACTTAGAAAATATTTGCCAAACATGGCTTGACTTCCAGGAGAAGAGGCCGAATTTTCACTTTTGGTGGCCGTTATGGGGAACCAGCCGAGGCGGACACTTTACGCTGGTTGAGTCGTTGGCACTTAGAAAATATTTGCCAAACTTGGCTTGACTTCCAGGAGAAGAGGCCGAATTTTCACTTTTGGTGGCCGACCTGGGGAACCAGCCGAGGCGGACACTTTACGCTGGTTGAGTCGTTGGCACTTAGAAAATATCTGCCAAACTTGGCTTGACTTCCAGGAGAAGAGGCCGAATTTTCACTTTTGGTGACCGACCTGGGGAACCAGCCGAGGCGGACACTTTACGCTGGTTGAGTCGTTGGCACTTAGAAAATATTTGCCAAACTTGGCTTGACTTCCAGGAGAAGAGGCCGAATTTTCACTTTTGGTGGCCGACCTGGGGAACCAGCCGAGGCGGACACTTACGCTGGTTGAGTCGTTGGCACTTAGAAAATATTCGCCAAACTTGGCAAGACTTCCAGGAGAAGAGGCCGAATTTTCACTTTTGGTGGCCGACCTGGGGAACCAGCCGAGGCGGACACTTTACGCTGGTTGAGTCGTTGGCACTTAGAAAATATTTGCCAAACTTGGCTTGACTTCCAGGAGAAGAGGCCGAATTTTCACTTTTCATGGCCGTTATGGGGAACCAGCCGAGGCGGACACTTTGCGCTGGTTGAGTCGTTGGCACTTAGAAAATATTTGCCAAACTTGGCTTGACTTCCAGGAGAAGAGGCCGAATTTTCACTTTTGGTGGCCGTTATGGGGAACCAGCCGAGGCGGACACTTTAGGCTGGTTGAGTCGTTGGCACTCAGAAAATATTCGCCAAACTTGGCCAGACTTCCAGGAGAAGAGGCCGAATTTTCACTTTTGGTGACCGACCTGGGGAACCAGCCGAGGCGGACACTTTACGCTGGTTGAGTCGTTGGCACTTAGAAAATATTTGCCAAACTTGGCTTGACTTCCAGGAGAAGAGGCCGAATTTTCACTTTTGGTGGCCGACCTGGGGAACCAGCCGAGGCGGACACTTTACGCTGGTTGAGTCGTTGGCACTTAGAAAATATTCGCCAAACTTGGCAAGACTTCCAGGAGAAGAGGCCGAATTTTCACTTTTGGTGGCCGACCTGGGGAACCAGCCGAGGCGGACACTTTACGCTGGTTGAGTCGTTGGCACTTAGAAAATATTTGCCAAACTTGGCTTGACTTCCAGGAGAAGAGGCCGAATTTTCACTTTTCATGGCCGTTATGGGGAACCAGCCGAGGCGGACACTTTTCGGCTCAAGAGCCGTTGGCACTTAGAAAATATTTGCCAAACATGGCTTGACTTCCAGGAGAAGAGGCCGAATTTTCACTTTTGGTGGCCGTTATGGGGAACCAGCCGAGGCGGACACTTTACGCTGGTTGAGTCGTTGGCACTTAGAAAATATTTGCCAAACTTGGCTTGACTTCCAGGAGAAGAGGCCGAATTTTCACTTTTGGTGGCCGACCTGGGGAACCAGCCGAGGCGGACACTTTACGCTGGTTGAGTCGTTGGCACTTAGAAAATATTCGCCAAACTTGGCCAGACTTCCAGGAGAAGAGGCCGAATTTTCACTTGTTGTGGCCGTTATGGGGAACCAGCCGAGGCGGACACTTTACGCTGGTTGGGTCGTTGGCACTTAGAAAATATTCGCCAAACTTGGCCAGACTTCCAGGAGAAGAGGCCGAATTTTCACTTGTTGTGGCCGTTATGGGGAACCAGCCGAGGCGGACACTTTACGCTGGTTGGGTCGTTGGCACTTAGAAAATATTCGCCAAACTTGGCCAGACTTCCAGGAGAAGAGGCCGAATTTTCACTTGTTGTGGCCGTTATGGGGAACCAGCCGAGGCGGACACTTTACGCTGGTTGGGTCGTTGGCACTTAGAAAATATTCGCCAAACTTGGCTTGACTTCCAGGAGAAGAGGCCGAATTTTCACTTATGGTGGCCGTTATGGGGAACCAGCCGAGGCGGACACTTTACGCTGGTCGAGTCGTTGGCACTTAGAAAATATTCGCCAAACTTGGCCAGACTTCCAGGAGAAGAGGCCGAATTTTCACTTGTTCTGGCCGACCTGGGGAACCAGACGAGGCGGACACATCACCCCGCAAGTGCCGTTGGCACTTTGAAAATATTCGCCAAACTTGGCCAGACTTCCAGGAGAAGAGGCCGAATTTTCACTTGTTCTGGCCGACCTGGGGAACCAGACGAGGCGGACACATCACCCCGCAAGTGCCGATGGCACTTAGAAAATATTCGCCAAACTTGGCCGGACTTCCAGGAGAAGAGGCCGAATTTTCGCTTTTTCTGGCCGACCTGGGGAACCAGACGAGGCGGACACATCACCCCGCAAGTGCCGTTGGCACTTTGAAAATATTCGCCAAACTTGGCCGGACTTCCAGGAGAAGAGGCCGAATTTTCACTTGTTCTGGCCGACCTGGGGAACCAGACGAGGCGGACACATCACCCCGCAAGTGCCGTTGGCACTTTGAAAATATTCGCCAAACTTGGCCGGACTTCCAGGAGAAGAGGCCGAATTTTCACTTTTTCTGGCCGACCTGGGGAACCAGACGAGGCGGACACATCACCCCGCAAGTGCCGTTGGCACTTTGAAAATATTCGAAACTTCCATCAAACACACATCGGCTTTTTCGCCGTCGCTGTCCGGCCTGGGCACCATCGTGGCTCGGACAGTTCGTGTGCCAGCTTCCGTTGGCACTTAGAACATTTTTCAAAATAAAAATAAACAGTCCTGCACATACGTGCCGACTATATTTTGCGAAAGGGGAGTAAACCGATGAGTACACTAACTAGGGGGACCAACAGACCGTAGTGGTCTCCCCTGGTACCTAAATGCATACCCCTGGTACCTCAGCGACTACCCCTGGTACCTAAATGCGTACCCCTGGTACCTCAGAGAGGCCGAATTTTCACATTCCGTGGCCGAACTAGGGAACCGGACGAGGCGGACACTTTTCCGGGAGAGACCCGATGGCACTTAGAAAATTTTCGCTCAAGTTGGCAGGACTTCCAGAGCAAGAGGCCGAATTTTCACATTATGTGGCCGAACTAGGGAACCGGACGAGTCGGACACTTTTCCGGGCAAGACCCGATGGCACTTAGAAAATATTCGCTCAAGTTGGCAGGACTTCCAGAGCAAGAGGCCGAATTTTCACATTATGTGGCCGAACTAGGGAACCGGACGAGTCGGACACTTTTCCGGGCAAGACCCGATGGCACTTAGAAAATTTTCGCTCAAGTTGGCAGGACTTCCAGAGCAAGAGGCCGAATTTTCACATTATGTGGCCGAACTAGGGAACCGGACGAGTCGGACACTTTTCCGGGCAAGACCCGATGGCACTTAGAAAATATTCGCTCAAGTTGGCAGGACTTCCAGAGCGAGAGGCCGAATTTTCGCTCGTTCGGGCCGACTCGGGGAACCAGCCGAGTCGGACACTTTTCCGGGCAAGACCCGATGGCACTTAGAAAATATTCGCTCAAGTTGGCAGGACTTCCAGGCGAAGAGGCCGAATTTTCACATTATGTGGCCGAACTAGGGAACCAGCCGAGTCGGACACTTTTCCGGGCAAGACCCGATGGCACTTAGAAAATATTCGCTCAAGTTGGCAGGACTTCCAGGCGAAGAGGCCGAATTTTCGCTCGTTCGGGCCGACTCGGGGAACCAGCCGAGTCGGACACTTTTCCGGGCAAGACCCGATGGCACTTAGAAAATATTCGCTCAAGTTGGCAGGACTTCCAGAGCAAGAGGCTGAATTTTCTCTTTCTCTGGCCGACTCGGGGAACCAGCCGAGTCGGACACTTTTCCGGGCAAGACCCGATGGCACTTAGAAAATATTCGCTCAAGTTGGCAGGACTTCCAGAGCAAGAGGCCGAATTTTCACATTCCGTGGCCGACTCGGGGAACCAGCCGAGTCGGACACTTTTCCGGGCAAGACCCGATGGCACTTAGAAAATATTCGCTCAAGTTGGCAGGACTTCCAGAGCAAGAGGTCGAATTTTCGCTCGTTCGGGCCGACTCGGGGAACCAGCCGAGTCGGACACTTTTCCGGGCAAGACCCGATGGCACTTAGAAAATATTCGCTCAAGTTGGCAGGACTTCCAGAGCAAGAGGCCGAATTTTCACATTATGTGGCCGAACTAGGGAACCAGCCGAGTCGGACACTTTTCCGGGCAAGACCCGATGGCACTTAGAAAATATTCGCTCAAGTTGGCAGGACTTCCAGAGCGAGAGGCCGAATTTTCACTCGTTCGGACCGACTCGGGGAACCAGCCGAGTCGGACACTTTTCCGGGCAAGACCCGATGGCACTTAGAAAATATTCGCTCAAGTTGGCAGGACTTCCAGGCGAAGAGGCCGAATTTTCACATTATGTGGCCGAACTAGGGAACCAGCCGAGTCGGACACTTTTCCGGGCAAGACCCGATGGCACTTAGAAAATATTCGCTCAAGTTGGCAGGACTTCCAGGCGAAGAGGCCGAATTTTCGCTCGTTCGGGCCGACTCGGGGAACCAGCCGAGTCGGACACTTTTCCGGGCAAGACCCGATGGCACTTAGAAAATATTCGCTCAAGTTGGCAGGACTTCCAGAGCGAGAGGCCGGATTTTCGCTCGTTCGGGCCGACTCGGGGAACCAGCCGAGTCGGACACTTTTCCGGGCAAGACCCGATGGCACTTAGAAAATATTCGCTCAAGTTGGCAGGACTTCCAGAGCAAGAGGCCGAATTTTCACATTATGTGGCCGAACTAGGGAACCGGACGAGTCGGACACTTTTCCGGGCAAGACCCGATGGCACTTAGAAAATTTTCGCTCAAGTTGGCAGGACTTCCAGAGCAAGAGGCCGAATTTTCACATTATGTGGCCGAACTAGGGAACCGGACGAGTCGGACACTTTTCCGGGCAAGACCCGATGGCACTTAGAAAATATTCGCTCAAGTTGGCAGGACTTCCAGAGCGAGAGGCCGAATTTTCGCTCGTTCGGGCCGACTCGGGGAACCAGCCGAGTCGGACACTTTTCCGGGCAAGACCCGATGGCACTTAGAAAATATTCGCTCAAGTTGGCAGGACTTCCAGGCGAAGAGGCCGAATTTTCACATTATGTGGCCGAACTAGGGAACCAGCCGAGTCGGACACTTTTCCGGGCAAGACCCGATGGCACTTAGAAAATATTCGCTCAAGTTGGCAGGACTTCCAGGCGAAGAGGCCGAATTTTCGCTCGTTCGGGCCGACTCGGGGAACCAGCCGAGTCGGACACTTTTCCGGGCAAGACCCGATGGCACTTAGAAAATATTCGCTCAAGTTGGCAGGACTTCCAGAGCAAGAGGCTGAATTTTCTCTTTCTCTGGCCGACTCGGGGAACCAGCCGAGTCGGACACTTTTCCGGGCAAGACCCGATGGCACTTAGAAAATATTCGCTCAAGTTGGCAGGACTTCCAGAGCAAGAGGTCGAATTTTCGCTCGTTCGGGCCGACTCGGGGAACCAGCCGAGTCGGACACTTTTCCGGGCAAGACCCGATGGCACTTAGAAAATATTCGCTCAAGTTGGCAGGACTTCCAGAGCAAGAGGCCGAATTTTCACATTATGTGGCCGAACTAGGGAACCAGCCGAGTCGGACACTTTTCCGGGCAAGACCCGATGGCACTTAGAAAATATTCGCTCAAGTTGGCAGGACTTCCAGAGCAAGAGGCCGAATTTTCACTCGTTCGGACCGACTCGGGGAACCAGCCGAGTCGGACACTTTTCCGGGCAAGACCCGATGGCACTTAGAAAATATTCGCTCAAGTTGGCAGGACTTCCAGGCGAAGAGGCCGAATTTTCACATTATGTGGCCGAACTAGGGAACCAGCCGAGTCGGACACTTTTCCGGGCAAGACCCGATGGCACTTAGAAAATATTCGCTCAAGTTGGCAGGACTTCCAGGCGAAGAGGTCGAATTTTCGCTCGTTCGAGCCGACTCGGGGAACCAGCCGAGTCGGACACTTTTCCGGGCAAGACCCGATGGCACTTAGAAAATATTCGCTCAAGTTGGCAGGACTTCCAGAGCGAGAGGCCGGATTTTCGCTCGTTCGGGCCGACTCGGGGAACCAGCCGAGTCGGACACTTTTCCGGGCAAGACCCGATGGCACTTAGAAAATATTCGCTCAAGTTGGCAGGACTTCCAGAGCAAGAGGCCGAATTTTCACATTATGTGGCCGAACTAGGGAACCGGACGAGTCGGACACTTTTCCGGGCAAGACCCGATGGCACTTAGAAAATTTTCGCTCAAGTTGGCAGGACTTCCAGAGCAAGAGGCCGAATTTTCACATTATGTGGCCGAACTAGGGAACCGGACGAGTCGGACACTTTTCCGGGCAAGACCCGATGGCACTTAGAAAATATTCGCTCAAGTTGGCAGGACTTCCAGAGCGAGAGGCCGAATTTTCGCTCGTTCGGGCCGACTCGGGGAACCAGCCGAGTCGGACACTTTTCCGGGCAAGACCCGATGGCACTTAAAAAATATTCGCTCAAGTTGGCAGGACTTCCAGAGCAAGAGGCTGAATTTTCTCTTTCTCTGGCCGACTCGGGGAACCAGCCGAGTCGGACACTTTTCCGGGCAAGACCCGATGGCACTTAGAAAATATTCGCTCAAGTTGGCAGGACTTCCAGAGCAAGAGGTCGAATTTTCGCTCGTTCGGGCCGACTCGGGGAACCAGCCGAGTCGGACACTTTTCCGGGCAAGACCCGATGGCACTTAGAAAATATTCGCTCAAGTTGGCAGGACTTCCAGAGCAAGAGGCCGAATTTTCACATTATGTGGCCGAACTAGGGAACCAGCCGAGTCGGACACTTTTCCGGGCAAGACCCGATGGCACTTAGAAAATATTCGCTCAAGTTGGCAGGACTTCCAGAGCAAGAGGCCGAATTTTCACTCGTTCGGACCGACTCGGGGAACCAGCCGAGTCGGACACTTTTCCGGGCAAGACCCGATGGCACTTAGAAAATATTCGCTCAAGTTGGCAGGACTTCCAGGCGAAGAGGCCGAATTTTCACATTATGTGGCCGAACTAGGGAACCAGCCGAGTCGGACACTTTTCCGGGCAAGACCCGATGGCACTTAGAAAATATTCGCTCAAGTTGGCAGGACTTCCAGGCGAAGAGGCCGAATTTTCGCTCGTTCGGGCCGACTCGGGGAACCAGCCGAGTCGGACACTTTTCCGGGCAAGACCCGATGGCACTTAGAAAATATTCGCTCAAGTTGGCAGGACTTCCAGAGCGAGAGGCCGGATTTTCGCTCGTTCGGGCCGACTCGGGGAACCAGCCGAGTCGGACACTTTTCCGGGCAAGACCCGATGGCACTTAGAAAATATTCGCTCAAGTTGGCAGGACTTCCAGAGCAAGAGGCCGAATTTTCACATTCCGTGGCCGACTCGGGGAACCAGCCGAGTCGGACACTTTTCCGGGCAAGACCCGATGGCACTTAGAAAATATTCGCTCAAGTTGGCAGGACTTCCAGAGCAAGAGGCCGAATTTTCACAATATGTGGCCGAACTAGGGAACCGGACGAGTCGGACACTTTTCCGGGAGAGACCCGATGGCACTTAGAAAATATTCGCTCAAGTTGGCAGGACTTCCAGAGCGAGAGGCCGAATTTTCGCTCGTTCGGGCCGACTCGGGGAACCAGCCGAGTCGGACACGTTACGGCCGAACACCCGTTGGCACTTAGAAAATATTCGCTCAAGTTGGCAGGACTTCCAGAGCAAGAGGCCGAATTTGCACATTTTCTGGCCGACTCGGGGAACCAGCCGAGTCGGACACATTACGGCCGAACACCCGTTGGCACTTAGAAAATATTCGCCAAAGTCGGCCGGACTTCCAGGCGAAGAGGCCGAATTTTCGCTCGTTCGGGCCGACTCGGGGAACCAGCCGAGTCGGACACATTTCGGCGTAACACCCGTTGGCACTTAGAAAATATTCGCCCAAGTCGGCCGGACTTCCAGGCGAAGAGGCCGAATTTTCGCTCGTTCGGGCCGACCGGAGGAACCAGCCGAGTCGGACACATTTCGGCGTAATAACACCCGTTGGCACTTAGAAAATATTCGCCAAAGTTCGTTGGACCTCCAGGCGAAGAGGCCGAATTTTCGCTCGTTCGGGCCGACTCGGGGAACCAGCCGAGTCGGACACATTACGGCCGAACACCCGTTGGCACTTAGAAAATATTCGCCAAAGTTCGTCGGACTTCCAGGCGAAGAGGCCGAATTTTCGCTCGTTCGGGCCGACTCGGGGAACCAGCCGAGTCGGACACATTTCGGCGCAACACCCGTTGGCACTTAGAAAATATTCGCCCAAGTCGGCCGGACTTCCAGGCGAAGAGGCCGAATTTTCACTTTTTCTGGCCGACCGGAGGAACCAGCCGCGTCGGACACATTACGGTGTAACACCCGTTGGCACTTAGAAAATATTCGCCAAAGTTCGTCGGACCTCCAGAGCGAGAGGCCGAATTTTCACTTTTTCTGGCCGACCGGAGAACCAGCCGAGGCGGACACATCGCGCCGCTTTTGCCGTTGGCATATTCGAAACTTCCAGAATCGGCTTTTTCGCCGTCGCTGTCCGGCCTGGGCACCATCGTGGCTCGGACACGTCGTGTGCCAGCGTCCGCTGGCACTTAGAAAATTTTTCAAAATAAAAATAAACAGTCCTGCACATACGTGCCCACTATATTTTGCGAAAGGGGAGTAAACCGTCGATGAGTACGCTGACTAGTGGGACCAACCATCGCGCTCTGGCGCACCTGAAGACCAAAGTTGGTACTGCACCCTACCCCTGGTACCCAAACGGGGTAGAGGCCGATTTTTCGCATTTGGCGGCCGACCTAGGGAACCAGAAGAGGCGGACACTTTTCCGAGCAAGTGCCGATGGCACTTCCAGAGCGAGAGGCCGAATAATCGTAATTTGTGGCCGACTTGGGAACCAGCGAAGGCGGATAGGAAGTGGAGTGGGTCCCGCTGGCTGGTCCGCGGGCCAATTGCGGTCCCGCGAGTTAGCGATCGCGGTCCGGAATTCTAGCCGACTTGGGAACCAGCGAAGGCGGATAGGAAGTCAAGCGGGTCCCGCCGGCTGGTCCGCGGGCCAATTGCGGTCCCGCGAGTTAGCGATCGCGGTCCGGAATTCTAGCCGGCCGGGGACCACCGCGAGGCGGATGGGTGGTCACCGACGTCCCGCCGGCTGGTCCGCGGGCCATTTAGGGTCCCGCGAGTTAGCGATCGCGGTCCGGAATTCTAGCCGACTTGGGAACCAGCGAAGGCGGATGGGTGGTCACCGAGGTCCCGCCGGCTGGTCCGCGGGCCATTTAGGGTCCCGCGAGGTACCGATCGCGGTCCGGAATTCTACCCGGCCAGGGACCACCGCGAGGCGGATGGGTCTTCACCGAAGTCCCGCCGGCTGGTCCGCGGGCCATTTAGGGTCCCGCGAGGTACCGATCGCGGCCCGGAATTCTAGCCGGCCAGGGACCACCGCGAGGCGGATGGGTCTTCACCGAGGTCCCGCCGGCTGGTCCGCGGGCCATTTAGGGTCCCGCGAGGTACCGATCGCGGCCCGGAATTCTAGCCGGCCGGGGACCACCGCGAGGCGGATGGGTGGTCACCGACGTCCCGCCGGCTGGTCCGCGGGCCATTTAGGGTCCCGCGAATTAGCGATCGCGGTCCGGAATTCTAGCCGGCAAGGGACCACCGCGAGGCGGATGGGTCTTCACCGAGGTCCCGCCGGCTGGTCCGCGGGCCATTTAGGGTCCCGCGAGGTACCGATCGCGGTCCGGAATTCTACCCGGCCAGGGACCACCGCGAGGCGGATGGGTCTTCACCGAGGTCCCGCCGGCTGGTCCGCGGGCCATTTAGGGTCCCGCGAGGTACCGATCGCGGTCCGGAATTCTACCCGGCCAGGGACCACCGCGAGGCGGATGGGTCTTCACCGAGGTCCCGCCGGCTGGTCCGCGGGCCATTTAGGGTCCCGCGAATTACCGATCGCGGTCCGGAATTCTAGCCGGCCAGGGACCACCGCGAGGCGGATGGGTGGTCACCGAGGTCCCGCCGGCTGGTCCGCGGGCCATTTAGGGTCCCGCGAGTTAGCGATCGCGGTCCGGAATTCTAGCCGACTTGGGAACCAGCGAAGGCGGATAGGAAGTCAAGCGGGTCCCGCCGGCTGGTCCGCGGGCCATTTAGGGTCCCGCGAATTACCGATCGCGGTCCGGAATTCTAGCCGGCCAGGGACCACCGCGAGGCGGATGGGTGGTCACCGAGGTCCCGCCGGATGGTCCGCGGGCCATTTAGGGTCCCGCGAGTTAGCGATCGCGGTCCGGAATTCTAGCCGGCCAGGGACCACCGCGAGGCGGATGGGTCTTCACCGAGGTCCCGCCGGCTGGTCCGCGGGCCATTTAGGGTCCCGCGAGTTACCGATCGCGGTCCGGAATTCTACCCGGCCGGGGACCACCGCGAGGCGGATGGGTCTTCACCGAGGTCCCGCCGGATGGTCCGCGGGCCATTTAGGGTCCCGCGAGGTACCGATCGCGGCCCGGAATTCTAGCCGGCCAGGGACCACCGCGAGGCGGATGGGTCTTCACCGAGGTCCCGCCGGCTGGTCCGCGGGCCATTTAGGGTCCCGCGAGGTACCGATCGCGGTCCGGAATTCTACCCGGCCAGGGACCACCGCGAGGCGGATGGGTCTTCACCGAGGTCCCGCCGGCTGGTCCGCGGGCCATTTAGGGTCCCGCGAGGTACCGATCGCGGTCCGGAATTCTACCCGGCCAGGGACCACCGCGAGGCGGATGGGTCTTCACCGAGGTCCCGCCGGCTGGTCCGCGGGCCATTTAGGGTCCCGCGAGGTACCGATCGCGGTCCGGAATTCTACCCGGCCAGGGACCACCGCGAGGCGGATGGGTCTTCAACGAGGTCCCGCCGGCTGGTCCGCGGGCCATTTAGGGTCCCGCGAGTTAGCGATCGCGGTCCGGAATTCTAGCCGACTTGGGAACCAGCGAAGGCGGATGGGTGGTCACCGAGGTCCCGCCGGATGGTCCGCGGGCCATTTAGGGTCCCGCGAGTTAGCGATCGCGGTCCGGAATTCTAGCCGACTTGGGAACCAGCGAAGGCGGATAGGAAGTCAAGTGGGTCCCGCCGGCTGGTCCGCGGGCCATTTAGGGTCCCGCAAGTTAGCGATCGCGGTCCGGAATTCTAGCCGACTTGGGAACCAGCGAAGGCGGATGGGTGGTCACCGAGGTCCCGCCGGCTGGTCCGCGGGCCATTTAGGGTCCCGCGAGTTACCGATCGCGGCCCGGAATTCTAGCCGACTTGGGAACCAGCGAAGGCGGATAGGAAGTCAAGTGGGTCCCGCCGGCTGGTCCGCGGGCCATTTAGGGTCCCGCGAGTTAGCGATCGCGGTCCGGAATTCTAGCCGACTTGGGAACCAGCGAAGGCGGATGGGTGGTCACCGAGGTCCCGCCGGCTGGTCCGCGGGCCATTTAGGGTCCCGCGAGTTAGCGATCGCGGTCCGGAATTCTAGACGACTTGGGAACCAGCGAAGGCGGATAGGAAGTCAAGTGGGTCCCGCCGGCTGGTCCGCGGGCCATTTAGGGTCCCGCGAGGTACCGATCGCGGTCC
This sequence comes from Syngnathus floridae, assembly GCF_059516105.1. NCBI lineage: Eukaryota > Metazoa > Chordata > Actinopteri > Syngnathiformes > Syngnathidae > Syngnathus > Syngnathus floridae. The sequence goes on along the minus strand of NW_028284141.1, from coordinate 41,940 downwards.
GGAATTCTACCCGGCCGGGGACCACCGCGAGGCGGATGGGTGGTCACCGACGTCCCGCCGGCTGGTCCGCGGGCCATTTAGGGTCCCGCGAGTTACCGATCGCGGCCCGGAATTCTACCCGGCCGGGGACCACCGCGAGGCGGATGGGTCTTCACCGAGGTCCCGCCGGCTGGTCCGCGGGCCATTTAGGGTCCCGCGAGTTAGCGATCGCGGTCCGGAATTCTAGCCGACTTGGGAACCAGCGAAGGCGGATAGGAAGTCAAGTGGGTCCCGCCGGCTGGTCCGCGGGCCATTTAGGGTCCGCGCGAGGTACCGATCGCGGTCCGGAATTCTACCCGGCCGGGGACCACCGCGAGGCGGATGGGTGGTCACCGACGTCCCGCCGGCTGGTCCGCGGGCCATTTAGGGTCCCGCGAGTTACCGATCGCGGCCCGGAATTCTACCCGGCCGGGGACCACCGCGAGGCGGATGGGTCTTCACCGAGCTCCCGCCGGGTGGTCCGCGGGCCATTTAGGGTCCCGCGAGGTACCGATCGCGGTCCGGAATTCTACCCGGCCGGGGACCACCGCGAGGCGGATGGGTGGTCACCGACGTCCCGCCGGCTGGTCCGCGGGCCATTTAGGGTCCCGCGAGTTACCGATCGCGGCCCGGAATTCTACGCGGCCGGGGACCACCGCGAGGCGGATGGGTCTTCACCGAGGTCCCGCCGGCTGGTCCGCGGGCCATTTAGGGTCCCGCGAGGTACCGATCGCGGTCCGGAATTCTACCCGGCCGGGGACCACCGCGAGGCGGATGGGTCTTCACCGAGGTCCCGCCGGCTGGTCCGCGGGCCATTTAGGGTCCCGCGAGGTACCGATCGCGGTCCGGAATTCTACCCGGCCGGGGACCACCGCGAGGCGGATGGGTCTTCACCGAGGTCCCGCCGGCTGGTCCGCGGGCCATTTAGGGTCCCGCGAGGTACCGATCGCGGTCCGGAATTCTACCCGGCCAGGGACCACCGCGAGGCGGATGGGTCTTCACCGAGGTCCCGCCGGCTGGTCCGCGGGCCATTTAGGGTCCCGCGAGGTACCGATCGCGGTCCGGAATTCTACCCGGCCAGGGACCACCGCGAGGCGGATGGGTCTTCCCCGAGGTCCCGCCGGCTGGTCCGCGGGCCATTTAGGGTCCCGCGAGGTACCGATCGCGGTCCGGAATTCTACCCGGCCAGGGACCACCGCGAGGCGGATGGGTCTTCACCGAGGTCCCGCCGGCTGGTCCGCGGGCCATTTAGGGTCCCGCGAGGTACCGATCGCGGTCCGGAATTCTACCCGGCCGGGGACCACCGCGAGGCGGATGGGTGGTCACCGAGGTCCCGCCGGCTGGTCCGCGGGCCATTTAGGGTCCCGCGAGTTAGCGATCGCGGCCCGGAATTCTAGCCGGCCGGGGACCACCGCGAGGCGGATAGGTCTTCACCGAGGTCCCGCCGGCTGGTCCGCGGGCCATTTAGGGTCCCGCGAGGTACCGATCGCGGTCCGGAATTCTACCCGGCCGGGGACCACCGCGAGGCGGATGGGTGGTCACCGAGGTCCCGCCGGCTGGTCCGCGGGCCATTTAGGGTCCCGCGAGTTCGCGGTCGCGGTCCGGAATTCTAGCCGGCCGGGGACCACCGCGAGGCGGATGGGTGGTCACCGAGGTCCCGCCGGCTGGTCCGCGGGCCATTTAGGGTCCCGCGAGGTACCGATCGCGGCCCGGAATTCTAGCCGGCCGGGGACCACCGCGAGGCGGATGGGTCTTCACCGAGGTCCCGCCGGCTGGTCCGCGGGCCATTTAGGGTCCCGCGAGTTAGCGATCGCGGTCCGGAATTCTAGCCGGCCGGGAACCACCGCGAGGCGGATGGGTGCTCACCGAGGTCCCGCCGGCTGGTCCGCGGGCCATTTAGGGTCCCGCGAGGTACCGATCGCGGTCCGGAATTCTACCCGGCCAGGGACCACCGCGAGGCGGATGGGTGGTCACCGAGGTCCCGCCGGCTGGTCCGCGGGCCATTTAGGGTCCCGCGAGTTAGCGATCGCGGTCCGGAATTCTAGCCGGCCCGGAGCCACCCAGAGGCCGTGCACACGCGCCGGGTGGCCGGAAATACCTCCAGCCGAGCGGACATGCACTTTGTAAGCACCTTGGACGAGATGGCTGAGCCTTACTCGACTTCCAGCACCCCGGCTAAGCGTTCTCCACGGCCCGCTGTGCTTCCAGAAGACCTCCAGCCGGTCCTCATGGTGCTTTACTCCTCACTCTCTAAGCCGGCCCAGGCTTCCAGCACCCCGGCTAAGCGTTCTCCACGGCCCGCTGTGCTTCCAGAAGACCTCCAGACGGTCCTCATGGTGCTTTACTCCTCACTCTTTAAGCCGAACGAGGCTTCCAGCACCCCGGCTAAGCATTTTACGCGGCCCGCCGAGCCTCCACAGCACTTCCAGCCGGTTCCACGGCTGCTTTCCTCCTCACTGTTTAAGCCGAACGAGGCTTCCAGAGCCCCGGCTAAGCGTTTTGCGCGGCCCGCTGAGCTTCCAGAGCACCTCCAGCCGGTTCCCCGGCTGCTTTCCTCCTCACTTTCTAAGCCGCCCGAGGCTTCCAGAGCCCCGGCTAAGCGTTCTCCACGTCCCGTTGATCTCCCCGGAGGTCGTAACGGGGAATTACCTCCCTCCAGCGGACACGGCGGGTAAATACGCCACCTCTCGCACTTAGCGCACACACCCGTTGCTGCGCGTCCGGTGGCACTTTGAGCGGCCAAACGGCGGGAGTAACAGTCACTCTCTTAAGTTAGGCTCATTTGACATTTTCTTGAACGGTTCGTGGATAAATATGTGATATATACTACATATGATCGCATTTATAGTCAAATCTTTTCAAAATGTCATTCTCCGGGTGCATTCCTCCTCGCTTCTTAAGCCGAACGAGGCTTCCAGAGCCCCGGTTAAGCGTTTTACGTGGCCCGCCGAGCCTCCACAGCACCTCCAGCCGGTTCTCCGGGTGCTCCCATCCTCACTGTTTAAGCCGAACGAGGCTTCCAGAGCCCCGGCTAAGCGTTTTACGCGGCCCGCTGAACTTCCACAGCACCTCCAGCCGGTTCTCCGGGTGCTCCCATCCTCACTGTTTAAGCCGAACGAGGCTTCCAGAGCCCCGGCTAAGCGTTTTACGCGGCCCGCTGAGCTTCCACCGCACCTCCAGCCGGTTCCCCGGCTGCTTTCCTCCTCACTGTTTAAGCCGAACGAGGCTTCCAGAGCCCCGGCTAAGCGTTTTGCGCGGCTCGCGAACTTCCACAGCACCTCCAGCCGGTCCTCGGGGTGCTTTCTTCCCAACTATTGACGCCCGAGGAGGCTTCCAGCACCCCGGCTAAGCGTTCTCCGCGTCCCGCTGATCTTCCCGGAGCTTGTAACGGGGAAATACCTCCCTCTAGCGGACACGGCGGGTAAATACGCCACCTCTCGCACTTAGCGCACACACCCGTTGCTGCGCGTCTGATGGCACTTTGAGCGGCCAAACGGCGGGAGTAACTGTCACTCTCTTAAGGTAGGCTCACTTGAGATTTTTTTAACCGTCCGCGGAGGCGACCGGGACCACCGGGACAGCCGGGAGGCCGTGCGCGCGGGCCAAGTGGCCGAAAATAGCTCCAGGCCGACCGGATCGGCTAGTTGTAGGCACCGCGGATGAGATCGCGGAGCATTATTCGACTTCCAGCGGCCCGTGCGCTCACGCACAGCCGCCCGGCACCTCCGGGAGGCCGTGCGCATGCGCAAGTTGCCGAAAATAGCTCCTAGCCGACCGGATCGGCTGTTTGTGAGCACCGCGGATGAGATCGCGGAGCTTCATCCGACTTCCAGCGGCCGGTGCGCTCGCGCACTCCACCCGGCACCTCCGGGAGGCCGTGCGCGCGCGCCAAGTGGCCCAAAATAGCTCCAGCCCAGCGGATCTGCACTCCGCGGATGAGATCGCGGAGCTTTTTTCGACTTCCAGCGGCCGGCGCGCACGACGAGCGGACCCGGTGACGGTCCAGCTCCACCCGGTACCTCGCACGGCCCGCTTCTCCCCCCCGCGCGGACTTCCGAGCGCTCGGGGAGACGTTCGGAAGCCGCCGGTGACGTTGGAGCGGGGAAATACCTCCCTCCAGCGGACACGGCGAGTAAATACACCTTCGGCCAAACGGCGGGAGTAACTATGACTCTCTTAAGGTAGCGGCACTCGACATCTTTTTCACGGTTCGTGGACGACCCGGCCGGTTCTCGGGGGTGCTTTTTCTCCTAACTCTTGACCCCCGAGGAGGCTTCCAGAGCCCCGGCTAAGCGTTTTACGCGGCCCGCTGAACTTCCACAGCACCTCCAGCCGGTTCTCCGGGTGCTCCCATCCTCACTGTTTAAGCCGAACGAGGCTTCCAGAGCCCCGGCTAAGCGTTTTACGCGGCCCGCCGAGCTTCCACAGCACCTCCAGCCGGTTCTCATGATGCATTCCTCCTCACTTTCTAAGCCGAACGAGGCTTCCAGAGCCTCGGCTAAGCGTTTTACGCGGCCCGCTGAGCTTCCACAGCACCTCCAGCCGGTTCCCCGGGTGCTTTCCTCCTCACTATTTAAGCCGAACGAGGCTTCCAGAGCCTCGGCGAAGCGTTTTACGCGGCCCGCTGGACTTCCAGAGCACCTCCAGCCGGTTCCCCGGGTGCTTTCCTTCTCACTGTTTAAGCCGAACTAGGCTTCCAGAGCCCCGGCTAAGCGTTTTACGCGGCCCGCCGAGCCTCCACAGCACTTCCAGGCGGTTCTCCGGGTGCTTCACTCCTCACTCTTTAAGCCGAACGAGGCTTCCAGAGCCCCGGCTAAGCGTTTTACGCGGCCCGCTGAGCTTCCACCGCACCTCCAGCCGGTTCCCCGAGTGCTTTACTCCTCACTTTCTAAGCCGAACGAGGCTTCCAGAGCCCCGGCTAAGCGTTCTCCGCGTCCCGCTGATCTTCCCGGAGCTTGTAACGGGGAAATACCTCCCTCTAGCGGACACGGCGGGTAAATACGCCACCTCTCGCACTTAGCGCACACTCGCGTTGCTGCGCGTCTGATGGCACTTTGAGCGGCCAAACGGCGGGAGTAACTGTCACTCTCTTATGGTAGGCTCACTTGAGATTTTTTTAACCGTCCGCGGAGGCTACCGGGACCACCGGGACAGCCGGGAGGCCGTGCGCGCGGGCCAAGTGGCCGAAAATAGCTCCAAGCCCAGCGGATCGGCTGTTTGCAAGCACCGCGGATGAGATCGCGGAGCTTTATCCGACTTCCAGCGGCCGGTGCGCTCGCGCACTCCACCCGGCACCTCCGGGAGGCCGTGCGCGCGCGCCAAGTGGCCCAAAATAGCTCCAGCCCAGCGGATCGGCTCTTTACAAGCACCGCGGATGAGATCGCGGAGCATTATTCGACTTCCAGCGGCCCGTGCGCTCACGCACTCCACCCGGCACCTCCGGGAGGCCGTGCGCGCGCGCCAAGTGGCCGAAAATAGCTCCAAGACGACCGGATCGGCTGTTTACAAGCTCCGCGGATGAGATCGCGGAGCTTTATGCGACTTCCAGCGGCCGGTGCGCTCGCGCACTCCACCCGGCACCTCCGGGAGGCCGTGCGCGCGCGCCAAGTGGCCCAAAATAGCTCCAGCCCAGCGGATCTGCACTTTACAAGCTCCGCGGATGAGATCGCGGAGCTTCATTCGACTTCCAGCGGCCGGTGCGCTCGCGCACTCCACGCGGCACCATCCGGGAGGCCGTGCGCGCGCGCCAAGTGGCCCAAAATAGCTCCAGCCCAGCGGATCGGCTGTTTACAAGCACCGCGGATGAGATCGCGGAGCTTTATTCGACTTCCAGCGGCCGGCGCGCACGACGAGCGGACCAGGTGACGGTCCAGCTCCACACGGTACCTCGCACGGCCCGCTTCTCCCCCCCGCGCGGACTTCCGAGCGCTCGGAGAGACGTTCGGAAGCCGCCGGTGACGTTGGAGCGGGGAAATACCTCCCTCCAGCGGACACGGCGAGTAAATACACCTTCGGCCAAACGGCGGGAGTAACTATGACTCTCTTAAGGTAGCGGCACTCGACATCTTTTTCACGGTTCGTGGAGGACCCGGCCGGTTCTCGGGGGTGCTTTTTCTCCTAACTCTCGACGCCCGAGGAGGCTTCCAGAGCCCCGGCTAAGCGTTTTCCGCTGGCCGATGAGCTTCCAGAGCACCTCCAGCCGGTTCTCATGGGGCTTTCCTCCTAACTCTTGAAGCCCGAGGAGGCTTCCAGAGCCCCGGCTAAGCGTTTTACGCGGCCCGCCGAGCTTCCACAGCACCTCCAGCCGGTTCTCATGATGCATTCCTCCTCACTTTCTAAGCCGAACGAGGCTTCCAGAGCCCCGGCTAAGCGTTTTACGCGGCCCGCCGAGCTTCCACAGCACCTCCAGCCGGTTCTCATGATGCATTCCTCCTCACTTTCTAAGCCGAACGCGGCTTCCAGAGCCCCGGCTAAGCGTTTTACGCGGCCCGCTGGACTTCCACAGCACCTCCAGCCGGTTCCCCGAGTGCTTTCCACCTCACTTTCTAAGCCGAACGAGGCTCCAAGCGCCCCGGCTAAGCGTTCTCCGCGTCCCGGTGATCTTCCCGGAGGTCGTAACGGGGAAATACCTCCCTCCAGCGGACACGGAGAGAAATTACACCGCCTCTCGCACACAGGCGGGTAAACGGCGGGAGTAACTATGACTCTCTTAAGGTAGCCTGACTTGACATCTGTTTAACGGTTCGTGGATAAATACATGATATATACAACTTATGCTCGCATTTACAGCCAAATAATATAAAGTGAGCATTCGGTTATAAACATTGTATTCATAATGTTTATAGGTGATGTTAATATTTATATATTTAATGTTTATAGGTGATGTTAATATTTATATATTTAATGTTTATAGGTGATGTTAATATTTATATATTTATTTTGTACATCATGTTATGGTTGTACGACACTTGCTATAGGATCATGATGTGATCATATCGGCGGGAGTCGGCCCGGGCTCCGGGTGAAGAGGCCGAATTCTCGACACTCGCGGCCGACCGGGGAACCAGCAGAGGCGGACGCATCGCGGTGCGAGAGCCCTTGGCACTTAGAAAAAATTTGGCAAAAGTCGCTCCGGGCTCCGGGTGGAGAGGCCGAATTATCGCCACTCGCGGCCGACCGGGGAACCAGCAGAGGCGGACGCATCGCGGCGCGAGAGCCCTTGGCACTTAGAAAAAAAATGGCAAAAGTCGCTCCGGGCTCCGGGTGAAGAGGCCGAATTCTCGCCACTCGCGGCCGACCGGGGAACCAGCGAAGGCGGGTAAGCTTTCTAGGGAGCCCCGCCGGCTGGTCCGCGGGCCGAACGTGGTCCCGTAAAGTACCGACAGCGGACGCCGACCCACGCCCGGTAAGAACCACCGAGAGGCGGACACGCTCTCCGACGAGCCCCGCCGGCCGTTCCGCGGCGGGAAATGCGCCCTCTGGCGGACACGCCGTTGTAAATGAATGGGCTTTGGCACTTAGTGCATTTTCGCAAAAGTTGAGCCGCGCTCCGGGCGAAGAGGCCGAATTCTCGCTACTCGCGGCCGACCGGGGAACCAGCGAAGGCGGGTAAGCTTTCAAGAGAGCCCCGCCGGCTGGTCCGCGGGCCGAACGTGGTCCCGTAAAGTACCGACAGCGGACGGCGACCCACGCCCGGCAGGAACCACCGAGAGGCGGACACGCTCTCCGACGAGCCCCGCCGGCCGGTCCGCGGCGGGAAATGCGCCCTCTGGCGGACACGCCGTTGTAAATGAATGGGCTTTGGCACTTAGTGCATTTTCGCAAAAGTTGAGCCGCGCTCCGGGCGAAGAGGCCGAATTCTCGCCACTCGTGGCCGACCAGGGAACCAGCGAAGGCGGGTAAGCTTTCAAGAGAGCCCCGCCGGCTGGTCCGCGGGCCGATTATGGTCCCGTCACCCACCGACAGCGGACGCCGACCCACGCCCGGCAAGGAACCACCCAGAGGCGGACACGCTCTCCGACGAGCCCCGCCGTCCGGTCCGCGGCGGGAAATGCGCCCTCTGGCGGACACGCCGTTGTAAATGAATGGGCTTTGGCACTTAGTGCATTTTCGCAAATGTCGCTCCGCGCTCCGGGCGAAGAGGCCGAATTCTCGCCACTCGTGGCCGACCAGGGAACCAGCGAAGGCGGGTAAGCTCTCAAGAGAGCCCCGCCGGCTGGTCCGCGGGCCGATTGCGGTCCCGTAAAGTACCGACAGCGGACGCCGACCCACGCCCGGCAAGGACCACCGAGAGGCGGATACGCTCTCCGACGAGCCCCGCCGGCCGGTCCGCGGCGGGAAACGCGCCCTCTGGCGGACACGCCGTTGTAAATGAATGGGCTTTGGCACTTAGTGCATTTTCGCTTAAGTTGAGCCGCGCTCCGGGCGAAGAGGCCGAATTATCGCTACTCGTGGCCGACCGGGGAACCAGCGAAGGCGGGTGGGCTTTTCCATAGAGCCCCGCCGGCTGGTCCGCGGGCCAATTATGGTCCCGTCACCTACCGACAGCGGACGCCGATCCACGCCCGGCAAGGACCACCCAGAGGCGGATAACGGCGCACACCGCGAACGGCGGGTGGCGGTCGCTGGGTGGCGGTCGGCTGGTGGCGGTCGGGGGGTGGCGGTCGGGGATGGTGCTTGGGGATGGTGCTTGGGGACCGGTGGCGCCGGAGGCGCACACCGCGAACGGCTGGTGGCGGTCGGCTGGTGGCGGTCGGCTGGTGGCGGTCGGCTGGTGGCGGTCGGGGGGTGGCGGTCGGGGGGTGGCGGTCGGGGATGGTGCTTGGGGATGGTGCTTGGGACCGGTGGCGCCGGAGGCGCACACCGCGAACGGCTGGTGGCGGTCGGCTGGTGGCGGTCGGCTGGTGGCAGTCGGCTGGTGGCGGTCGGGGGGTGGCGGTCGGGGGGTGGCGGTCGGGGATGGTGCTTGGGGATGGTGCTTGGGGACCGGTGGCGCCGGAGGCGCACACCGCGAACGGCTGGTGGCGGTCGCCTGGTGGCGGTCGGCTGGTGGCGGTCGGCTGGTGGCGGTCGGGGGGTGGCGGTCGGGGGGTGGCGCTTGGGGATGGTGGCGGTCACCTTGTGGCGGTCGGGGGGTGGCGCTTGGGGATGGTGGCGGTCGCCTTGTGGCGGTCGCCTTGTGGCGGTCGGGGGGTGGCGGTCGGGGGGTGGCGCTTGGGGATGGTGGCGGTCGCCTTGTGGCGGTCGGGGGTGGCGCTTGGGGATGGTGGCTGTCGCCTGGTGGCGGTCGGGGGTGGCGCTTGGGGATGGTGGCGGTCGCCTTGTGGCGGTCGGGGGTGGCGCTTGGGGATGGTGGCTGTCGCCTGGTGGCGGTCGGGGGTGGCGCTTGGGGATGGTGGCTGTCGCCTGGTGGCGGTCGACTT
>NW_028284141.1:0-22500 GCF_059516105.1 Syngnathus floridae | reverse complement strand
CGAGCAGGCGGCTTAGGAGCAACCGCGAGGGAACACGGCGGGGTCCGGGGGAAGGGCGACGGCCGCCCGCGACTCGTCACGGTAACCCAGGCGGGAAGCTGCGCTCCGTCCGAGTCAGACTCGGTCGTCGCGGCCCGGCTGAGGCTCGCTTGGTCGAGGGGGCGCGGCGCTGTGCCGGCGACTTTGCCCGCGCGAGGCACGTACGCTGTGGTCCGAAGGAAGAAGCGCGCGTCCCGAGTCAGACTCGGGCGCCGCAACCCGACGGTATCTCGCTGCGGCCAGGATGCGGAGTTGAGTCGGCACTGGGGGGATCCGGGAAGGACGAAGGGGCGGCGGCCAACAGTCGCAGCTCGTCGCCGCTGTCACCCAGACGGGAAGCTGCGCCCCGGCCGAGTCAGACTCGGTCGGTGCGGCCCGCTGCGGCCAGCTGGAGAGTGAGCTACGTGCCTGTACCGTGCTCCCGACGAACCGTCCCGGGGGGCTGGTGACGTCGCGCGATCGGCGCTTGATGCTGCGACCGGGAGGGAAGCTGCGCCCCGTCCGAGTCAGACTCGGTCGTTGCGGCCCACCCGAGCCCGCACGCCTCACGCGGAGGGGTCATACGCCCCGGCGGCCACGATAGACGTCCTCCCGCTTCGCGGTGGTCGGGAGGGCTTAGCGGATAGGTGCAGATGCGGGGGCGGCTTCCCGAGATAGCCGTCCCTAGGTTAGGCGAGGGTTTGAGAAACATCTTTCGCGGTAGACCGGCGCGGCCGGCGGACGCCCACGTGGCGTGCCGCGAGTCGGATCGCGCGCTCGGCCTCCGTTGATGGCCGCTAGGTGCGTGCGTGGAATCGGGGCGTCTCGGTCTCGCTGCCGTACGGCTCGCGCTAGGCCTGCGGGGGCGGCGTCGGAGCGCGCGCATCGCGCGGCGGCCGTAGCGCTAGAGGGCGACCCGCAAGTGGGGAGGAACCGTCCACCCAACGCCGGCGCTAGCCGGGGCCGGTGGGGGCCCTACCAAGGCGGGTCATGGTCGCATGTCGGTCGGTCCGGCCTCTGTTTACCGAGGCGGCCGGCACCTCCATCTGCCTTGGATGCCCCGAATCCGCAGACTTTCCTCCGGCCTCAGCTTAACGAGACGGCCGTTGCCTCCATCCTTGGATGTTAACATTCGCAGAGTTTCAGCTCCGGGCTAGGGCGGGTGAAGTCGTCTCGAACCACGTGCCTGAAGGCCGCCTCGCGCCGGATGCAGGCCCCGCTCTGTCGTGCGGTGTGACCGTCCAACGCGGGCATCGCTAGATTAGCCGTGGCCACGATCCTTCCACACCGCGAGCCTTTCGCCCTCGGCCGGTGGTCGCTCAGTTCACGGGCCGCTGATCCCGCTCCATCTCTCCGGCCTGTGTTTAAGGAGGCGGCCGGTCCTCCTTCCTTGGATGGACCATTCGCATATTTTTCGCCCGGCCTGTGTTTAAGGAGGCGGCCGGTCCTCCTTCCTTGGATGGACCATTCGCATATTTTTCGCCCGGCCTGTGTTTAAGGAGGCGGCCGGTAACTCCCTTTCTTGGATGAGACCCAACATTCGCATATTTTTCGCCCGGCCTGTGTTTAAGGAGGCGGCCGGTCCTCCCATTCTGCCAGTGTTCCTTGGACTTTGAAAATTTCAAAGTCTTTCCGCTCCGGGCTAGGGCGGGTGAGGTCGTCTCGAACCACGTGCCTGAAGGCCGCCTCGCGCCAGATGCGGCCCCGCTCTGTCGTGCGGTGTGACCGTCCAACGCGGGCATCGCTAGATTAGCCGTGGCCACGATCCTTCCACACCGCGAGCCTTTCGCCCTCGGCCGGTGTCGGTCAACGTGTGGGTTTGGGGGGAAGGACGGCTGCCGGGAGCAGACAGCCGTCCCCGGGTGGGGTGTACAGTCCTTCCACCGCGGCCGCCGGGAGCAGACGGCCGTCGAGCGATTCTGCCATTGTTCCTAGGACTTTGTACATTTTAAAGACCCTCCGCGCGGGCCGCTGATCCCGCTCGGTCGCTCCGGCCTGTGTTTAAGGAGGCGGCCGGTCCTCCCATTCTGCCAGTGTTCCTTGGACTTTGAATATTTCAAAGTCTTTTCGCTCCGGGCTAGGGCGGGTGAGGTCGTCTCGAACCACGTGCCTGAAGGCCGCCTCGCGCCGGATGCAGGCCCCGCTCTGTCGTGCGGTGTGACCGTCCAACGCGGGCATCGCTAGATTAGCCGTGGCCACGATCCTTCCACACCGCGAGCCTTTCGCCCTCGGCCGGTGTCGGTCAACGTGTGGGGTGGGGGGGAAGGACGGCTGCCGGGAGCAGACAGCCGTCCCCGGGTGGGGTGTACAGTCCCTTCACCGCGGCCGCCGGGAGCAGACGGCCGTCGAGCGATTCTGCCATTGTCCCTAGGACTTTGTACATTTCAAAGACCCTGCGCGCGGGCCGCTGATCCCGCTCGGTCGCTCCGGCCTGTGTTTAAGGAGGCGGCCGGTCCTCCCATTCTGCCAGTGTTCCTTGGACTTTGAAAAGTCTTTCCGCTCCGGGCTAGGGCGGGTGAGGTCGTCTCGAACCACGTGCCTGAAGGCCGCCTCGCGCCGGATGCAGGCCCCGCTCTGTCGTGCGGTGTGACCGTCCAACGCGGGCATCGCTAGATTAGCCGTGGCCACGATCCTTCCACACCGCGAGCCTTTCGCCCTCGGCCGGTGTCGGTCAACGTGTGGGTTTGGGGGGAAGGACGGCTGCCGGGAGCAGACAGCCGTCCCCGGGTGGGGTGTACAGTCCCTTCACCGCGGCCGCCGGGAGCAGACGGCCGTCGAGCGATTCTGCCATTGTTCCTAGGACTTTGTACATTTTAAAGACCCTCCGCGCGGGCCGCTGATCCCGCTCGGTCGCTCCGGCCTGTGTTTAAGGAGGCGGCCGGTCCTCCCATTCTGCCAGTGTTCCTTGGACTTTGAATATTTCAAAGTCTTTCCGCTCCGGGCTAGGGCGGGTGAGGTCGTCTCGAACCACGTGCCTGAAGGCCGCCTCACGCCGGATGCAGGCCCCGCTCTGTCGTGCGGTGTGACCGTCCAACGTGGGCATCGCTAGATTAGCCGTGGCCACGATCCTTCCACACCGCGAGCCTTTCGCCCTCGGCTGATGTTCGGCCAACGTGTGGGGAGGGGGGGAAGGACGGCTGCCGGGAGCAGACAGCCGTCCCCGGGTGGGGTGTACAGTCCCTTCACCGCGGCCGCCGGGAGCAGACGGCCGTCGAGCGATTCTGCCATTGTTCCTAGGACTTTGTACATTTTAAAGACCCTCCGCGCGGGCCGCTGATCCCGCTCCGTCTCTCCGGCCTGTGTTTAAGGAGGCGGCCGGTCCTCCCATTCTGCCATTGTTCCTTGGACTTGTAAAAGTCTTTCCGCTCCGGGCTAGGGCGGGTGAGGTCGTCTCGAACCACGTGCCTGAAGGCCGCCTCGCGCCGGATGCAGGCCCCGCTCTGTCGTGCGGTGTGACCGTCCAACGCGGGCATCGCTAGATTAGCCGTGGCCACGATCCTTCCACACCGCGAGCCTTTCGCCCTCGGCTGATGTTCGGCCAACGTGTGGGGAGGGGGTTATGGACGGCTGCCGGGAGCAGACAGCCGTCCCCGGGAGGGGAGACTTCACGGCGGCCGCCGGGAGCAGACGGCCGTCGAGAGATTCTGCCAGTGTGTTCCTTGGACTTTGAAAAGTCTTTCCGCTCCGGGCTAGGGCGGGTGAGGTCGCCTCGAACCACGTGCCTGAAGGCCGCCTCGCGCCGGATGCAGGCCCCGCTCTGTCGTGCGGTGTGACCGTCCAACGCGGGCATCGCTAGATTAGCCGTGGCCACGATCCTTCCACACCGCGAGCCTTTCGCCCTCGGCCGGTGTTCGCTCAATGCGCGGGCCGCTGATCCCGCTCCATCTCTCCGGCCTGTGTTTAAGGAGGCGGCCGGTCCTCCCATTCTGCCATTGTTCCTTGGACTTGTAAAAGTCTTTCCGCTCCGGGCTAGGGCGGGTGAGGTCGTCTCGAACCACGTGCCTGAAGGCCGCCTCGCGCCGGATGCAGGCCCCGCTCTGTCGTGCGGTGTGACCGTCCAACGCGGGCATCGCTAGATTAGCCGTGGCCACGATCCTTCCACACCGCGAGCCTTTCGCCCTCGGCTGGTGTTCGGCCAACGTGTGGGGAGGGGGTTAAGGACGGCTGCCGGGAGCAGACAGCCGTCCCCGGGAGGGGAGACTTCACGGCGGCCGCCGGGAGCAGACGGCCGTCGAGCGATTCTGCCAGCGTTCCTTGTACTTTGAATATTTCACAGCCGTGCTCGCACTTAGGAAATTTTCGAGCGCTGTGGCACTTAGAAATTTTTCGTCAAGAGAGGCACTTAGACATTTTTCGTCAAGAGAGGCACTTAGAAAATTTTTCTCTCTCTCTCTGTGTGCCTTCCAGGGTGCTGTGCAACCCTGCGTGTTGTGTTCCCACCGAGCAAGGGGCGCTGCTGGCGGCCATGACCAAGCGCTCGGCACCGGGCCCTTTCATTTTGTGGGGTAAATTATGCGCCCCCCATGCTCGTTCTGACTATATTTTGCGAAAGGGGGGTAAATCGTTGATGAGTACGCTGACTAGGGGGACCATTTAGCGTACTCTGGCGCACCTGAAGACCAAAGTTGGTACTGCACCCTCCCCCTGGTACCCCAGCCCCTGGTACCTAAAGAGGGAGAGGCCGAATTTTCGCTTTTTGGGGCCGACCGAGGGAACCAGCCGAGGCGGACACTTTTCGGCTCAAGAGCCGTTGGCACTTAGAAAAAATTCGCACAAGTTGGCAGGGCTACCAGGGGAAGAGGCCGAATTTTCGCTTTTGAAGGCCGACCGCGGGAACCAGCCGAGGCGGACACTTTTCGGCTCAAGAGCCGTTGGCACTTAGAAAATATTTGCCAAACTTGGCTTGACTTCCAGGAGAAGAGGCCGAATTTTCACTTTTGGTGGCCGACCTGGGGAACCAGCCGAGGCGGACACTTTTCGGCTCAAGAGCCGTTGGCACTTAGAAAATATTTGCCAAACTTGGCTTGACTTCCAGGAGAAGAGGCCGAATTTTCACTTTTGGTGGCCGTTATGGGGAACCAGCCGAGGCGGACACTTTACGCTGGTTGAGTCGTTGGCACTTAGAAAATATCTGCCAAACTTGGCTTGACTTCCAGGAGAAGAGGCCGAATTTTCACTTTTGGTGACCGACCTGGGGAACCAGCCGAGGCGGACACTTTACGCTGGTTGAGTCGTTGGCACTTAGAAAATATTTGCCAAACTTGGCTTGACTTCCAGGAGAAGAGGCCGAATTTTCACTTTTGGTGGCCGACCTGGGGAACCAGCCGAGGCGGACACTTACGCTGGTTGAGTCGTTGGCACTTAGAAAATATTCGCCAAACTTGGCAAGACTTCCAGGAGAAGAGGCCGAATTTTCACTTTTGGTGGCCGACCTGGGGAACCAGCCGAGGCGGACACTTTACGCTGGTTGAGTCGTTGGCACTTAGAAAATATTTGCCAAACTTGGCTTGACTTCCAGGAGAAGAGGCCGAATTTTCACTTTTCATGGCCGTTATGGGGAACCAGCCGAGGCGGACACTTTGCGCTGGTTGAGTCGTTGGCACTTAGAAAATATTTGCCAAACTTGGCTTGACTTCCAGGAGAAGAGGCCGAATTTTCACTTTTGGTGGCCGTTATGGGGAACCAGCCGAGGCGGACACTTTAGGCTGGTTGAGTCGTTGGCACTCAGAAAATATTCGCCAAACTTGGCCAGACTTCCAGGAGAAGAGGCCGAATTTTCACTTTTGGTGACCGACCTGGGGAACCAGCCGAGGCGGACACTTTACGCTGGTTGAGTCGTTGGCACTTAGAAAATATTTGCCAAACTTGGCTTGACTTCCAGGAGAAGAGGCCGAATTTTCACTTTTGGTGGCCGACCTGGGGAACCAGCCGAGGCGGACACTTTACGCTGGTTGAGTCGTTGGCACTTAGAAAATATTCGCCAAACTTGGCAAGACTTCCAGGAGAAGAGGCCGAATTTTCACTTTTGGTGGCCGACCTGGGGAACCAGCCGAGGCGGACACTTTACGCTGGTTGAGTCGTTGGCACTTAGAAAATATTTGCCAAACTTGGCTTGACTTCCAGGAGAAGAGGCCGAATTTTCACTTTTCATGGCCGTTATGGGGAACCAGCCGAGGCGGACACTTTTCGGCTCAAGAGCCGTTGGCACTTAGAAAATATTTGCCAAACATGGCTTGACTTCCAGGAGAAGAGGCCGAATTTTCACTTTTGGTGGCCGTTATGGGGAACCAGCCGAGGCGGACACTTTACGCTGGTTGAGTCGTTGGCACTTAGAAAATATTTGCCAAACTTGGCTTGACTTCCAGGAGAAGAGGCCGAATTTTCACTTTTGGTGGCCGACCTGGGGAACCAGCCGAGGCGGACACTTTACGCTGGTTGAGTCGTTGGCACTTAGAAAATATTCGCCAAACTTGGCCAGACTTCCAGGAGAAGAGGCCGAATTTTCACTTGTTGTGGCCGTTATGGGGAACCAGCCGAGGCGGACACTTTACGCTGGTTGGGTCGTTGGCACTTAGAAAATATTCGCCAAACTTGGCCAGACTTCCAGGAGAAGAGGCCGAATTTTCACTTGTTGTGGCCGTTATGGGGAACCAGCCGAGGCGGACACTTTACGCTGGTTGGGTCGTTGGCACTTAGAAAATATTCGCCAAACTTGGCCAGACTTCCAGGAGAAGAGGCCGAATTTTCACTTGTTGTGGCCGTTATGGGGAACCAGCCGAGGCGGACACTTTACGCTGGTTGGGTCGTTGGCACTTAGAAAATATTCGCCAAACTTGGCTTGACTTCCAGGAGAAGAGGCCGAATTTTCACTTATGGTGGCCGTTATGGGGAACCAGCCGAGGCGGACACTTTACGCTGGTCGAGTCGTTGGCACTTAGAAAATATTCGCCAAACTTGGCCAGACTTCCAGGAGAAGAGGCCGAATTTTCACTTGTTCTGGCCGACCTGGGGAACCAGACGAGGCGGACACATCACCCCGCAAGTGCCGTTGGCACTTTGAAAATATTCGCCAAACTTGGCCAGACTTCCAGGAGAAGAGGCCGAATTTTCACTTGTTCTGGCCGACCTGGGGAACCAGACGAGGCGGACACATCACCCCGCAAGTGCCGATGGCACTTAGAAAATATTCGCCAAACTTGGCCGGACTTCCAGGAGAAGAGGCCGAATTTTCGCTTTTTCTGGCCGACCTGGGGAACCAGACGAGGCGGACACATCACCCCGCAAGTGCCGTTGGCACTTTGAAAATATTCGCCAAACTTGGCCGGACTTCCAGGAGAAGAGGCCGAATTTTCACTTGTTCTGGCCGACCTGGGGAACCAGACGAGGCGGACACATCACCCCGCAAGTGCCGTTGGCACTTTGAAAATATTCGCCAAACTTGGCCGGACTTCCAGGAGAAGAGGCCGAATTTTCACTTTTTCTGGCCGACCTGGGGAACCAGACGAGGCGGACACATCACCCCGCAAGTGCCGTTGGCACTTTGAAAATATTCGAAACTTCCATCAAACACACATCGGCTTTTTCGCCGTCGCTGTCCGGCCTGGGCACCATCGTGGCTCGGACAGTTCGTGTGCCAGCTTCCGTTGGCACTTAGAACATTTTTCAAAATAAAAATAAACAGTCCTGCACATACGTGCCGACTATATTTTGCGAAAGGGGAGTAAACCGATGAGTACACTAACTAGGGGGACCAACAGACCGTAGTGGTCTCCCCTGGTACCTAAATGCATACCCCTGGTACCTCAGCGACTACCCCTGGTACCTAAATGCGTACCCCTGGTACCTCAGAGAGGCCGAATTTTCACATTCCGTGGCCGAACTAGGGAACCGGACGAGGCGGACACTTTTCCGGGAGAGACCCGATGGCACTTAGAAAATATTCGCTCAAGTTGGCAGGACTTCCAGAGCAAGAGGCCGAATTTTCACATTATGTGGCCGAACCGGGGAACCAGCCGAGTCGGACACTTTTCCGGGAGAGACCCGATGGCACTTAGAAAATATTCGCTCAAGTTGGCAGGACTTCCAGAGCAAGAGGCCGAATTTTCACATTATGTGGCCGAACTAGGGAACCGGACGAGTCGGACACTTTTCCGGGCAAGACCCGATGGCACTTAGAAAATATTCGCTCAAGTTGGCAGGACTTCCAGAGCAAGAGGCCGAATTTTCACATTATGTGGCCGAACTAGGGAACCGGACGAGTCGGACACTTTTCCGGGCAAGACCCGATGGCACTTAGAAAATATTCGCTCAAGTTGGCAGGACTTCCAGAGCAAGAGGCCGAATTTTCACTCGCTCGGGCCGACTCGGGGAACCAGCCGAGTCGGACACTTTTCCGGGCAAGACCCGATGGCACTTAGAAAATATTCGCTCAAGTTGGCAGGACTTCCAGAGCAAGAGGCCGAATTTTCACTCGTTCGGGCCGACTCGGGGAACCAGCCGAGTCGGACACTTTTCCGGGCAAGACCCGATGGCACTTAGAAAATATTCGCTCAAGTTGGCAGGACTTCCAGAGCAAGAGGCCGAATTTTCACATTATGTGGCCGAACTAGGGAACCGGACGAGTCGGACACTTTTCCGGGCAAGACCCGATGGCACTTAGAAAATATTCGCTCAAGTTGGCAGGACTTCCAGAGCAAGAGGCCGAATTTTCACTCGTTCGGGCCGACTCGGGGAACCAGCCGAGTCGGACACTTTTCCGGGCAAGACCCGATGGCACTTAGAAAATATTCGCTCAAGTTGACAGGACTTCCAGAGCGAGAGGCCGAATTTTCACTCGGTCGGGCCGACTCGGGGAACCAGACGAGTCGGACACTTTTCCGGGCAAGACCCGTTGGCACTTAGAAAATATTCGCTCAATTTGGCAGGACTTCCAGAGCAAGAGGCCGAATTTTCACTCGTTTGGGCCGACTCGGGGAACCAGCCGAGTCGGACACTTTTCCGGGCAAGACCCGATGGCACTTAGAAAATATTCGCTCAAGTTGACAGGACTTCCAGAGCGAGAGGCCGAATTTTCACTCGGTCGGGCCGACTCGGGGAACCAGACGAGTCGGACACTTTTCCGGGCAAGACCCGTTGGCACTTAGAAAATATTCGCTCAATTTGGCAGGACTTCCAGAGCAAGAGGCCGAATTTTCGCTCGTTCGGGCCGACTCGGGGAACCAGCCGAGTCGGACACTTTTCCGGGCAAGACCCGATGGCACTTAGAAAATATTCGCTCAAGTTGGCAGGACTTCCAGAGCAAGAGGCCGAATTTTCGCTCGTTCGGGCCGACTCGGGGAACCAGCCGAGTCGGACACTTTTCCGGGCAAGACCCGATGGCACTTAGAAAATATTCGCTCAAGTGGCAGGACTTCCAGAGCAAGAGGCTGAATTTTCACTTTTTCTGGCCGACTCGGGGAACCAGCCGAGTCGGACACTTTTCCGGGCAAGACCCGATGGCACTTAGAAAATATTCGCTAAAGTTGGCAGGACTTCCAGAGCAAGAGGCCGAATTTTCGCTCGTTCGGACCGACTCGGGGAACCAGCCGAGTCGGACACGTTACGGCCGAACAGCCGTTGGCACTTAGAAAATATTCGCTCAAGTTGGCAGGACTTCCAGAGCGAGAGGCCGAATTTTCGCTCGTTCGGGCCGACTCGGGGAACCAGCCGAGTCGGACACTTTTCCGGGCAAGACCCGATGGCACTTAGAAAATATTCGCTCAAGTTGGCAGGACTTCCAGAGCGAGAGGCCGAATTTTCGCTCGTTCGGGCAGACTCGGGGAACCAGCCGAGTCGGACACATTACGGCCGAACACCCGTTGGCACTTAGAAAATATTAGCTCAAGTCGGCCGGACTTCCAGGCGAAGAGGCCGAATTTTCACTTTTTCTGGCCGACTCGGGGAACCAGCCGAGTCGGACACATTTCGGCGTAACACCCGTTGGCACTTAGAAAATATTCGCCCAAGTCGGCCGGACTTCCAGGCGAAGAGGCCGAATTTTCGCTCGTTCGGGCCGACCGGAGGAACCAGCCGAGTCGGACACATTACGGTGTAACACCCGTTGGCACTTAGAAAATATTCGCCAAAGTTCGTTGGACCTCCAGGCGAAGAGGCCGAATTTTCGCTCGTTCGGGCCGACTCGGGGCACCAGCCGAGTCGGACACATTACGGCCGAACACCCGTTGGCACTTAGAAAATATTCGCCAAAGTTCGTCGGACTTCCAGGCGAAGAGGCCGAATTTTCGCTCGTTCGGGCCGACTCGGGGAACCAGCCGAGTCGGACACATTTCGGCGCAACACCCGTTGGCACTTAGAAAATATTCGCCAAAGTTCGTCGGACTTCCAGGCGAAGAGGCCGAATTTTCGCTCGTTCGGGCCGACTCGGGGAACCAGCCGAGTCGGACACATTTCGGCGCAACACCCGTTGGCACTTAGAAAATATTCGCCAAAGTCGGCCGGACTTCCAGGCGAAGAGGCCGAATTTTCGCTCGTTCGGGCCGACTCGGGGAACCAGCCGAGTCGGACACATTTCGGCGCAACACCCGTTGGCACTTAGAAAATATTCGCCAAAGTCGGCCGGACTTCCAGGCGAAGAGGCCGAATTTTCGCTCGTTCGGGCCGACTCGGGGAACCAGCCGAGTCGGACACATTTCGGCGCAACACCCGTTGGCACTTAGAAAATATTCGCCAAAGTTCGTCGGACCTCCAGAGCGAGAGGCCGAATTTTCACTTTTTCTGGCCGACCGGAGAACCAGCCGAGGCGGACACATCACGCCGCTTTTGCCGTTGGCATATTCGAAACTTCCAGAATCGGCTTTTTCGCCGTCGCTGTCCGGCCTGGGCACCATCGTGGCTCGGACACGTCGTGTGCCAGCGTCCGCTGGCACTTAGAAAATTTTTCAAAATAAAAATAAACAGTCCTGCACATACGTGCCCACTATATTTTGCGAAAGGGGAGTAAACCGTCGATGAGTACGCTGACTAGTGGGACCAACCATCGCGCTCTGGCGCACCTGAAGACCAAAGTTGGTACTGCACCCTACCCCTGGTACCCAAACGGGGTAGAGGCCGATTTTTCGCATTTGGCGGCCGACCTAGGGAACCAGAAGAGGCGGACACTTTTCCGAGCAAGTGCCGATGGCACTTCCAGAGCGAGAGGCCGAATAATCGTAATTTGTGGCCGACTTGGGAACCAGCGAAGGCGGATAGGAAGTGGAGCGGGTCCCGCCGGCTGGTCCGCGGGCCAATTGCGGTCCCGCGAGTTAGCGATCGCGGTCCGGAATTCTAGCCGACTTGGGAACCAGCGAAGGCGGATAGGAAGTGGATTGGGTCCCGCCGGCTGGTCCGCGGGCCAATTGCGGTCCCGCGAGTTAGCGATTGCGGTCCGGAATTCTAGCCGACTTGGGAACCAGCGAAGGCGGATAGGAAGTCAAGTGGGTCCCGCCGGCTGGTCCGCGGGCCAATTGCGGTCCCGCGAGTTAGCGATCGCGGTCCGGAATTCTAGCCGACTTGGGAACCAGCGAAGGCGGATAGGAAGTCAAGCGGGTCCCGCCGGCTGGTCCGCGGGCCAATTGCGGTCCCGCGAGTTAGCGATCGCGGTCCGGAATTCTAGCCGGCCGGGGACCACCGCGAGGCGGATGGGTGGTCACCGAGGTCCCGCCGGCTGGTCCGCGGGCCATTTAGGGTCCCGCGAGTTACCGATCGCGGTCCGGAATTCTACCCGGCCAGGGACCACCGCGAGGCGGATGGGTGGTCACCGAGGTACCGCCGGCTGGTCCGCGGGCCATTTAGGGTCCCGCGATGGTACCGATCGCGGTCCGGAATTCTACCCGGCCAGGGACCACCGCGAGGCGGATGGGTCTTCACCGAGGTCCCGCCGGCTGGTCCGCGGGCCATTTAGGGTCCCGCGAGTTACCGATCGCGGTCCGGAATTCTACCCGGCCGGGGACCACCGCGAGGCGGATGGGTGGTCACCGAGGTCCCGCCGGCTGGTCCGCGGGCCATTTAGGGTCCCGCGAGGTACCGATCGCGGTCCGGAATTCTACCCGGCTGGGGACCACCGCGAGGCGGATGGGTCTTCACCGAGGTCCCGCCGGCTGGTCCGCGGGCCATTTAGGGTCCCGCGAGTTACCGATCGCGGTCCGGAATTCTACCCGGCCGGGGACCACCGCGAGGCGGATGGGTGGTCACCGAGGTCCCGCCGGCTGGTCCGCGGGCCATTTAGGGTCCCGCGAGGTACCGATCGCGGTCCGGAATTCTACCCGGCTGGGGACCACCGCGAGGCGGATGGGTCTTCACCGAGGTCCCGCCGGCTGGTCCGCGGGCCATTTAGGGTCCCGCGAGTTACCGATCGCGGTCCGGAATTCTAGCCGGCCGGGGACCACCGCGAGGCGGATGGGTCTTCACCGAGGTCCCGCCGGCTGGTCCGCGGGCCATTTAGGGTCCCGCGAGGTACCGATCGCGGTCCGGAATTCTAGCCGGCCAGGGACCACCGCGAGGCGGATGGGTCTTCACCGAGGTCCCGCCGGATGGTCCGCGGGCCATTTAGGGTCCCGCAAATTACCGATCGCGGTCCGGAATTCTAGCCGGCAAGGGACCACCGCGAGGCGGATGGGTGGTCACCGAGGTCCCGCCGGCTGGTCCGCGGGCCATTTAGGGTCCCGCGAATTACCGATCGCGGTCCGGAATCCACGCCGGCCAGGGACCACCGCGAGGCGGATGGGTCTTCACCGAGGTCCCGCCGGCTGGTCCGCGGGCCATTTAGGGTCCCGCGAATTACCGATCGCGGTCCGGAATTCTAGCCGGCCGGGGACCACCGCGAGGCGGATGGGTGGTCACCGAGGTCCCGCCGGCTGGTCCGCGGGCCAATTGCGGTCCCGCGAGTTAGCGATCGCGGTCCGGAATTCTACCCGGCCGGGGACCACCGCGAGGCGGATGGGTGGTCACCGACGTCCCGCCGGCTGGTCCGCGGGCCAATTGCGGTCCCGCGAGTTACCGATCGCGGTCCGGAATTCTACCCGGCCGGGGACCACCGCGAGGCGGATGGGTGGTCACCGAGGTCCCGCCGGCTGGTCCGCGGGCCATTTAGGGTCCCGCGAGTTACCGATCGCGGCCCGGAATTCTACCCGGCCGGGGACCACCGCGAGGCGGATGGGTCTTCACCGAGCTCCCGCCGGGTGGTCCGCGGGCCATTTAGGGTCCCGCGAGGTACCGATCGCGGTCCGGAATTCTACCCGGCCGGGGACCACCGCGAGGCGGATGGGTGGTCACCGACGTCCCGCCGGCTGGTCCGCGGGCCATTTAGGGTCCCGCGAGTTACCGATCGCGGCCCGGAATTCTACGCGGCCGGGGACCACCGCGAGGCGGATGGGTCTTCACCGAGGTCCCGCCGGCTGGTCCGCGGGCCATTTAGGGTCCCGCGAGGTACCGATCGCGGTCCGGAATTCTACCCGGCCGGGGACCACCGCGAGGCGGATGGGTCTTCACCGAGGTCCCGCCGGCTGGTCCGCGGGCCATTTAGGGTCCCGCGAGGTACCGATCGCGGTCCGGAATTCTACCCGGCCGGGGACCACCGCGAGGCGGATGGGTCTTCACCGAGGTCCCGCCGGCTGGTCCGCGGGCCATTTAGGGTCCCGCGAGGTACCGATCGCGGTCCGGAATTCTACCCGGCCAGGGACCACCGCGAGGCGGATGGGTCTTCACCGAGGTCCCGCCGGCTGGTCCGCGGGCCATTTAGGGTCCCGCGAGGTACCGATCGCGGTCCGGAATTCTACCCGGCCAGGGACCACCGCGAGGCGGATGGGTCTTCCCCGAGGTCCCGCCGGCTGGTCCGCGGGCCATTTAGGGTCCCGCGAGGTACCGATCGCGGTCCGGAATTCTACCCGGCCAGGGACCACCGCGAGGCGGATGGGTCTTCACCGAGGTCCCGCCGGCTGGTCCGCGGGCCATTTAGGGTCCCGCGAGGTACCGATCGCGGTCCGGAATTCTACCCGGCCGGGGACCACCGCGAGGCGGATGGGTGGTCACCGAGGTCCCGCCGGCTGGTCCGCGGGCCATTTAGGGTCCCGCGAGTTAGCGATCGCGGCCCGGAATTCTAGCCGGCCGGGGACCACCGCGAGGCGGATAGGTCTTCACCGAGGTCCCGCCGGCTGGTCCGCGGGCCATTTAGGGTCCCGCGAGGTACCGATCGCGGTCCGGAATTCTACCCGGCTGGGGACCACCGCGAGGCGGATGGGTCTTCACCGAGGTCCCGCCGGCTGGTCCGCGGGCCATTTAGGGTCCCGCGAGTTACCGATCGCGGTCCGGAATTCTACCCGGCCGGGGACCACCGCGAGGCGGATGGGTGGTCACCGAGGTCCCGCCGGCTGGTCCGCGGGCCATTTAGGGTCCCGCGAGGTACCGATCGCGGTCCGGAATTCTACCCGGCTGGGGACCACCGCGAGGCGGATGGGTCTTCACCGAGGTCCCGCCGGCTGGTCCGCGGGCCATTTAGGGTCCCGCGAGTTACCGATCGCGGTCCGGAATTCTAGCCGGCCGGGGACCACCGCGAGGCGGATGGGTCTTCACCGAGGTCCCGCCGGCTGGTCCGCGGGCCATTTAGGGTCCCGCGAGGTACCGATCGCGGTCCGGAATTCTAGCCGGCCAGGGACCACCGCGAGGCGGATGGGTCTTCACCGAGGTCCCGCCGGATGGTCCGCGGGCCATTTAGGGTCCCGCAAATTACCGATCGCGGTCCGGAATTCTAGCCGGCAAGGGACCACCGCGAGGCGGATGGGTGGTCACCGAGGTCCCGCCGGCTGGTCCGCGGGCCATTTAGGGTCCCGCGAATTACCGATCGCGGTCCGGAATCCACGCCGGCCAGGGACCACCGCGAGGCGGATGGGTCTTCACCGAGGTCCCGCCGGCTGGTCCGCGGGCCATTTAGGGTCCCGCGAATTACCGATCGCGGTCCGGAATTCTAGCCGGCCGGGGACCACCGCGAGGCGGATGGGTGGTCACCGAGGTCCCGCCGGCTGGTCCGCGGGCCAATTGCGGTCCCGCGAGTTAGCGATCGCGGTCCGGAATTCTACCCGGCCGGGGACCACCGCGAGGCGGATGGGTGGTCACCGACGTCCCGCCGGCTGGTCCGCGGGCCAATTGCGGTCCCGCGAGTTACCGATCGCGGTCCGGAATTCTACCCGGCCGGGGACCACCGCGAGGCGGATGGGTGGTCACCGAGGTCCCGCCGGCTGGTCCGCGGGCCATTTAGGGTCCCGCGAGTTACCGATCGCGGCCCGGAATTCTACCCGGCCGGGGACCACCGCGAGGCGGATGGGTCTTCACCGAGCTCCCGCCGGGTGGTCCGCGGGCCATTTAGGGTCCCGCGAGGTACCGATCGCGGTCCGGAATTCTACCCGGCCGGGGACCACCGCGAGGCGGATGGGTGGTCACCGACGTCCCGCCGGCTGGTCCGCGGGCCATTTAGGGTCCCGCGAGTTACCGATCGCGGCCCGGAATTCTACGCGGCCGGGGACCACCGCGAGGCGGATGGGTCTTCACCGAGGTCCCGCCGGCTGGTCCGCGGGCCATTTAGGGTCCCGCGAGGTACCGATCGCGGTCCGGAATTCTACCCGGCCGGGGACCACCGCGAGGCGGATGGGTCTTCACCGAGGTCCCGCCGGCTGGTCCGCGGGCCATTTAGGGTCCCGCGAGGTACCGATCGCGGTCCGGAATTCTACCCGGCCGGGGACCACCGCGAGGCGGATGGGTCTTCACCGAGGTCCCGCCGGCTGGTCCGCGGGCCATTTAGGGTCCCGCGAGGTACCGATCGCGGTCCGGAATTCTACCCGGCCAGGGACCACCGCGAGGCGGATGGGTCTTCACCGAGGTCCCGCCGGCTGGTCCGCGGGCCATTTAGGGTCCCGCGAGGTACCGATCGCGGTCCGGAATTCTACCCGGCCAGGGACCACCGCGAGGCGGATGGGTCTTCCCCGAGGTCCCGCCGGCTGGTCCGCGGGCCATTTAGGGTCCCGCGAGGTACCGATCGCGGTCCGGAATTCTACCCGGCCAGGGACCACCGCGAGGCGGATGGGTCTTCACCGAGGTCCCGCCGGCTGGTCCGCGGGCCATTTAGGGTCCCGCGAGGTACCGATCGCGGTCCGGAATTCTACCCGGCCGGGGACCACCGCGAGGCGGATGGGTGGTCACCGAGGTCCCGCCGGCTGGTCCGCGGGCCATTTAGGGTCCCGCGAGTTAGCGATCGCGGCCCGGAATTCTAGCCGGCCGGGGACCACCGCGAGGCGGATAGGTCTTCACCGAGGTCCCGCCGGCTGGTCCGCGGGCCATTTAGGGTCCCGCGAGGTACCGATCGCGGTCCGGAATTCTACCCGGCCGGGGACCACCGCGAGGCGGATGGGTGGTCACCGAGGTCCCGCCGGCTGGTCCGCGGGCCATTTAGGGTCCCGCGAGTTCGCGGTCGCGGTCCGGAATTCTAGCCGGCCGGGGACCACCGCGAGGCGGATGGGTGGTCACCGAGGTCCCGCCGGCTGGTCCGCGGGCCATTTAGGGTCCCGCGAGGTACCGATCGCGGCCCGGAATTCTAGCCGGCCGGGGACCACCGCGAGGCGGATGGGTCTTCACCGAGGTCCCGCCGGCTGGTCCGCGGGCCATTTAGGGTCCCGCGAGTTAGCGATCGCGGTCCGGAATTCTAGCCGGCCGGGAACCACCGCGAGGCGGATGGGTGCTCACCGAGGTCCCGCCGGCTGGTCCGCGGGCCATTTAGGGTCCCGCGAGGTACCGATCGCGGTCCGGAATTCTACCCGGCCAGGGACCACCGCGAGGCGGATGGGTGGTCACCGAGGTCCCGCCGGCTGGTCCGCGGGCCATTTAGGGTCCCGCGAGTTAGCGATCGCGGTCCGGAATTCTAGCCGGCCCGGAGCCACCCAGAGGCCGTGCACACGCGCCGGGTGGCCGGAAATACCTCCAGCCGAGCGGACATGCACTTTGTAAGCACCTTGGACGAGATGGCTGAGCCTTACTCGACTTCCAGCACCCCGGCTAAGCGTTCTCCACGGCCCGCTGTGCTTCCAGAAGACCTCCAGCCGGTCCTCATGGTGCTTTACTCCTCACTCTCTAAGCCGGCCCAGGCTTCCAGCACCCCGGCTAAGCGTTCTCCACGGCCCGCTGTGCTTCCAGAAGACCTCCAGACGGTCCTCATGGTGCTTTACTCCTCACTCTTTAAGCCGAACGAGGCTTCCAGCACCCCGGCTAAGCATTTTACGCGGCCCGCCGAGCCTCCACAGCACTTCCAGCCGGTTCCACGGCTGCTTTCCTCCTCACTGTTTAAGCCGAACGAGGCTTCCAGAGCCCCGGCTAAGCGTTTTGCGCGGCCCGCTGAGCTTCCAGAGCACCTCCAGCCGGTTCCCCGGCTGCTTTCCTCCTCACTTTCTAAGCCGCCCGAGGCTTCCAGAGCCCCGGCTAAGCGTTCTCCACGTCCCGTTGATCTCCCCGGAGGTCGTAACGGGGAATTACCTCCCTCCAGCGGACACGGCGGGTAAATACGCCACCTCTCGCACTTAGCGCACACACCCGTTGCTGCGCGTCCGGTGGCACTTTGAGCGGCCAAACGGCGGGAGTAACAGTCACTCTCTTAAGTTAGGCTCATTTGACATTTTCTTGAACGGTTCGTGGATAAATATGTGATATATACTACATATGATCGCATTTATAGTCAAATCTTTTCAAAATGTCATTCTCCGGGTGCATTCCTCCTCGCTTCTTAAGCCGAACGAGGCTTCCAGAGCCCCGGTTAAGCGTTTTACGTGGCCCGCCGAGCCTCCACAGCACCTCCAGCCGGTTCTCCGGGTGCTCCCATCCTCACTGTTTAAGCCGAACGAGGCTTCCAGAGCCCCGGCTAAGCGTTTTACGCGGCCCGCTGAACTTCCACAGCACCTCCAGCCGGTTCTCCGGGTGCTCCCATCCTCACTGTTTAAGCCGAACGAGGCTTCCAGAGCCCCGGCTAAGCGTTTTACGCGGCCCGCTGAGCTTCCACCGCACCTCCAGCCGGTTCCCCGGCTGCTTTCCTCCTCACTGTTTAAGCCGAACGAGGCTTCCAGAGCCCCGGCTAAGCGTTTTGCGCGGCTCGCCGAACTTCCACAGCACCTCCAGCCGGTCCTCGGGGTGCTTTCTTCCCAACTATTGACGCCCGAGGAGGCTTCCAGCACCCCGGCTAAGCGTTCTCCGCGTCCCGCTGATCTTCCCGGAGCTTGTAACGGGGAAATACCTCCCTCTAGCGGACACGGCGGGTAAATACGCCACCTCTCGCACTTAGCGCACACACCCGTTGCTGCGCGTCTGATGGCACTTTGAGCGGCCAAACGGCGGGAGTAACTGTCACTCTCTTAAGGTAGGCTCACTTGAGATTTTTTTAACCGTCCGCGGAGGCGACCGGGACCACCGGGACAGCCGGGAGGCCGTGCGCGCGGGCCAAGTGGCCGAAAATAGCTCCAGGCCGACCGGATCGGCTAGTTGTAGGCACCGCGGATGAGATCGCGGAGCATTATTCGACTTCCAGCGGCCCGTGCGCTCACGCACGCCGCCCGGCACCTCCGGGAGGCCGTGCGCATGCGCAAGTTGCCGAAAATAGCTCCTAGCCGACCGGATCGGCTGTTTGTGAGCACCGCGGATGAGATCGCGGAGCTTCATCCGACTTCCAGCGGCCGGTGCGCTCGCGCACTCCACCCGGCACCTCCGGGAGGCCGTGCGCGCGCGCCAAGTGGCCCAAAATAGCTCCAGCCCAGCGGATCTGCACTCCGCGGATGAGATCGCGGAGCTTTTTTCGACTTCCAGCGGCCGGCGCGCACGACGAGCGGACCCGGTGACGGTCCAGCTCCACCCGGTACCTCGCACGGCCCGCTTCTCCCCCCCGCGCGGACTTCCGAGCGCTCGGGGAGACGTTCGGAAGCCGCCGGTGACGTTGGAGCGGGGAAATACCTCCCTCCAGCGGACACGGCGAGTAAATACACCTTCGGCCAAACGGCGGGAGTAACTATGACTCTCTTAAGGTAGCGGCACTCGACATCTTTTTCACGGTTCGTGGACGACCCGGCCGGTTCTCGGGGGTGCTTTTTCTCCTAACTCTTGACCCCCGAGGAGGCTTCCAGAGCCCCGGCTAAGCGTTTTACGCGGCCCGCTGAACTTCCACAGCACCTCCAGCCGGTTCTCCGGGTGCTCCCATCCTCACTGTTTAAGCCGAACGAGGCTTCCAGAGCCCCGGCTAAGCGTTTTACGCGGCCCGCCGAGCTTCCACAGCACCTCCAGCCGGTTCTCATGATGCATTCCTCCTCACTTTCTAAGCCGAACGAGGCTTCCAGAGCCTCGGCTAAGCGTTTTACGCGGCCCGCTGAGCTTCCACAGCACCTCCAGCCGGTTCCCCGGGTGCTTTCCTCCTCACTATTTAAGCCGAACGAGGCTTCCAGAGCCTCGGCGAAGCGTTTTACGCGGCCCGCTGGACTTCCAGAGCACCTCCAGCCGGTTCCCCGGGTGCTTTCCTTCTCACTGTTTAAGCCGAACTAGGCTTCCAGAGCCCCGGCTAAGCGTTTTACGCGGCCCGCCGAGCCTCCACAGCACTTCCAGGCGGTTCTCCGGGTGCTTCACTCCTCACTCTTTAAGCCGAACGAGGCTTCCAGAGCCCCGGCTAAGCGTTTTACGCGGCCCGCTGAGCTTCCACCGCACCTCCAGCCGGTTCCCCGAGTGCTTTACTCCTCACTTTCTAAGCCGAACGAGGCTTCCAGAGCCCCGGCTAAGCGTTCTCCGCGTCCCGCTGATCTTCCCGGAGCTTGTAACGGGGAAATACCTCCCTCTAGCGGACACGGCGGGTAAATACGCCACCTCTCGCACTTAGCGCACACTCGCGTTGCTGCGCGTCTGATGGCACTTTGAGCGGCCAAACGGCGGGAGTAACTGTCACTCTCTTATGGTAGGCTCACTTGAGATTTTTTTAACCGTCCGCGGAGGCTACCGGGACCACCGGGACAGCCGGGAGGCCGTGCGCGCGGGCCAAGTGGCCGAAAATAGCTCCAAGCCCAGCGGATCGGCTGTTTGCAAGCACCGCGGATGAGATCGCGGAGCTTTATCCGACTTCCAGCGGCCGGTGCGCTCGCGCACATCCACCCGGCACCTCCGGGAGGCCGTGCGCGCGCGCCAAGTGGCCCAAAATAGCTCCAGCCCAGCGGATCGGCTCTTTACAAGCACCGCGGATGAGATCGCGGAGCATTATTCGACTTCCAGCGGCCCGTGCGCTCACGCACTCCACCCGGCACCTCCGGGAGGCCGTGCGCGCGCGCCAAGTGGCCGAAAATAGCTCCAAGACGACCGGATCGGCTGTTTACAAGCTCCGCGGATGAGATCGCGGAGCTTTATGCGACTTCCAGCGGCCGGTGCGCTCGCGCACTCCACCCGGCACCTCCGGGAGGCCGTGCGCGCGCGCCAAGTGGCCCAAAATAGCTCCAGCCCAGCGGATCTGCACTTTACAAGCTCCGCGGATGAGATCGCGGAGCTTCATTCGACTTCCAGCGGCCGGTGCGCTCGCGCACTCCACGCGGCACCATCCGGGAGGCCGTGCGCGCGCGCCAAGTGGCCCAAAATAGCTCCAGCCCAGCGGATCGGCTGTTTACAAGCACCGCGGATGAGATCGCGGAGCTTTATTCGACTTCCAGCGGCCGGCGCGCACGACGAGCGGACCAGGTGACGGTCCAGCTCCACACGGTACCTCGCACGGCCCGCTTCTCCCCCCCGCGCGGACTTCCGAGCGCTCGGAGAGACGTTCGGAAGCCGCCGGTGACGTTGGAGCGGGGAAATACCTCCCTCCAGCGGACACGGCGAGTAAATACACCTTCGGCCAAACGGCGGGAGTAACTATGACTCTCTTAAGGTAGCGGCACTCGACATCTTTTTCACGGTTCGTGGAGGACCCGGCCGGTTCTCGGGGGTGCTTTTTCTCCTAACTCTCGACGCCCGAGGAGGCTTCCAGAGCCCCGGCTAAGCGTTTTCCGCTGGCCGATGAGCTTCCAGAGCACCTCCAGCCGGTTCTCATGGGGCTTTCCTCCTAACTCTTGAAGCCCGAGGAGGCTTCCAGAGCCCCGGCTAAGCGTTTTACGCGGCCCGCCGAGCTTCCACAGCACCTCCAGCCGGTTCTCATGATGCATTCCTCCTCACTTTCTAAGCCGAACGAGGCTTCCAGAGCCCCGGCTAAGCGTTTTACGCGGCCCGCCGAGCTTCCACAGCACCTCCAGCCGGTTCTCATGATGCATTCCTCCTCACTTTCTAAGCCGAACGCGGCTTCCAGAGCCCCGGCTAAGCGTTTTACGCGGCCCGCTGGACTTCCACAGCACCTCCAGCCGGTTCCCCGAGTGCTTTCCACCTCACTTTCTAAGCCGAACGAGGCTCCAAGCGCCCCGGCTAAGCGTTCTCCGCGTCCCGGTGATCTTCCCGGAGGTCGTAACGGGGAAATACCTCCCTCCAGCGGACACGGAGAGAAATTACAC
This sequence comes from Syngnathus floridae, assembly GCF_059516105.1. Taxonomy (NCBI): domain Eukaryota; kingdom Metazoa; phylum Chordata; class Actinopteri; order Syngnathiformes; family Syngnathidae; genus Syngnathus; species Syngnathus floridae. Next base: position 922 of record NW_028284141.1, on the reverse strand, counting down.
CGCCTCTCGCACACAGGCGGGTAAACGGCGGGAGTAACTATGACTCTCTTAAGGTAGCCTGACTTGACATCTGTTTAACGGTTCGTGGATAAATACATGATATATACAACTTATGCTCGCATTTACAGCCAAATAATATAAAGTGAGCATTCGGTTATAAACATTGTATTCATAATGTTTATAGGTGATGTTAATATTTATATATTTAATGTTTATAGGTGATGTTAATATTTATATATTTAATGTTTATAGGTGATGTTAATATTTATATATTTATTTTGTACATCATGTTATGGTTGTACGACACTTGCTATAGGATCATGATGTGATCATATCGGCGGGAGTCGGCCCGGGCTCCGGGTGAAGAGGCCGAATTCTCGACACTCGCGGCCGACCGGGGAACCAGCAGAGGCGGACGCATCGCGGTGCGAGAGCCCTTGGCACTTAGAAAAAATTTGGCAAAAGTCGCTCCGGGCTCCGGGTGGAGAGGCCGAATTATCGCCACTCGCGGCCGACCGGGGAACCAGCAGAGGCGGACGCATCGCGGCGCGAGAGCCCTTGGCACTTAGAAAAAAAATGGCAAAAGTCGCTCCGGGCTCCGGGTGAAGAGGCCGAATTCTCGCCACTCGCGGCCGACCGGGGAACCAGCGAAGGCGGGTAAGCTTTCTAGGGAGCCCCGCCGGCTGGTCCGCGGGCCGAACGTGGTCCCGTAAAGTACCGACAGCGGACGCCGACCCACGCCCGGTAAGAACCACCGAGAGGCGGACACGCTCTCCGACGAGCCCCGCCGGCCGTTCCGCGGCGGGAAATGCGCCCTCTGGCGGACACGCCGTTGTAAATGAATGGGCTTTGGCACTTAGTGCATTTTCGCAAAAGTTGAGCCGCGCTCCGGGCGAAGAGGCCGAATTCTCGCTACTCGCGG
>NW_028284140.1:47500-67500 GCF_059516105.1 Syngnathus floridae | reverse complement strand
GGTGACAAAAAACATCCACCCCTGGTACCTAAAATTTTCTCCAGCGGCGGGCCCTTGGCTGAAACTTTCTCCGGGCCGCGCAACACGCACTTTCCGCCGGACGCCGGTCCCAAAGCGCCACCCCGGACCACCACAAGGCAACAGCCACCATCCCCAAGCGCCACCCCCGACCGAAACAAGTCGACGGCCACCAGGCGACCACCACCACCATCCCCAAGCGCCACCCCCGACCGCCACCAGGCGACAGCCACCATCCCCAAGCGCCACCCCCGACCGCCACCAGGCGACAGCCACCATCCCCAAGCGCCACCCCCGACCGCCACAAGGCGACCGCCACCATCCCCAAGCGCCACCCCCCGACCGCCACCCCCCGACCGCCACAAGGCGACCGCCACCATCCCCAAGCGCCACCCCCCGACCGCCACCCCCCGACCGCCACAAGGCGACCGCCACAAGGCGACCGCCACCATCCCCAAGCGCCACCCCCCGACCGCCACCCCCCGACCGCCACAAGGCGACCGCCACAAGGCGACCGCCACAAGGCGACCGCCACCATCCCCAAGCGCCACCCCCCGACCGCCACCCCCCGACCGCCACAAGGCGACCGCCACAAGGCGACCGCCACAAGGCGACCGCCACAAGGCGACCGCCACCATCCCCAAGCGCCACCCCCCGACCGCCACCCCCCGACCGCCACAAGGCGACCGCCACAAGGCGACCGCCACCATCCCCAAGCGCCACCCCCCGACCGCCACCCCCCGACCGCCACAAGGCGACCGCCACCATCCCCAAGCGCCACCCCCCGACCGCCACCCCCCGACCGCCACCAGCCGACTGCCACCAGCCGACCGCCACCAGCCGACCGCCACCAGCCGTTCGCGGTGTGCGCCTCCGGCGCCACCGGTCCCAAGCACCATCCCCAAGCACCATCCCCGACCGCCACCCCCCGACCGCCACCCCCCGACCGCCACAAGGCGACCGCCACCAGCCGACCGCCACCAGCCGACCGCCACCAGCCGACCGCCACCAGCCGTTCGCGGTGTGCGCCTCCGGCGCCACCGGTCCCCAAGCACCATCCCCAAGCACCATCCCCGACCGCCACCCCCCGACCGCCACCCCCCGACCGCCACCCAGCGACCGCCACCCGCCGTTCGCGGTGTGCGCCGTTATCCGCCTCTCGGTGGTCCTTGCCGGGCGTGGGTCGGCGTCCGCTGTCGGTAGGTGACGGGACCATTATTGGCCCGCGGACCAGCCGGCGGGGCTCTCTTGAGAGTTTACCCGCCTTCGCTGGTTCCCTGGTCGGCCACGAGTAGCGAGAATTCGGCCTCTTCGCCCGGAGCGCGGAGCGACTTTTGCGAAAATGCACTAAGTGCCAAAGCCCATTCATTTACAACGGCGTGTCCGCCAGAGGGCGCATTTCCCGCCGCGGACCGGCCGGCGGGGCTCGTCGGAGAGCGTATCCGCCTCTCGGTGGTTCTTACCGGGCGTGGGACGGCGTCCGCTGTGGGTACGTTACGGGACCACGTTCGGCCCGCGGACCAGCCGGCGGGGCTCTCTTGAAAGCTTACCCGCCTTCGCTGGTTCCCCGGTCGGCCGCGAGTGGCGAGAATTCGGCCTCTTCACCTGGAGCGCGGAGCGACTTTTGCGAAAATTTTTCTAAGTGCCAAGGGCTCTCGCGCCGCGATGCGTCCGCCTCTGCTGGTTCCCTGGTCGGCCACGAGTGGCGAGAATTCGGCCTCTTCACCTGGAGCGCGGAGCGACTTTTGCCAATTTTTTTCTAAGTGCCAAGGGCTCTTGCGCCGCGATGCGTCCGCCTCTGCTGGTTCCCCGGTCGGCCGCGAGTGGCGAGAATTCGGCCTCTTCACCCGGAGCGACTTTTGCCAATTTTTTTCTAAGTGCCAAGGGCTCTCGCGCCGCGATGCGTCCGCCTCTGCTGGTTCCCCGGTCGGCCGCGAGTGGCGAGAATTCGGCCTCTTCACCTGGAGCACGGAGCAACTTTTGCCAAATTTTTTCTAAGTGCCAAGGGCTCTCGCGCCGCGATGCGTCCGCCTCTGCTGGTTCCCCGGTCGGCCGCGAGTGGCGAGAATTCGGCCTCTTCACCCGGAGCCCGGGCCGACTCCCGCCGATACGATCACATCATGATCCAATAGCGAGTGTCGTATAACTATAACATGATGTACAAAATAAATATATAAATATTAACATCCCCTATAAACATTAAATATATAAATATTAACATCACCTATAAACATTAAACATATAAATATTAACATCGCCTATAAACATGATGAATACAGTGTTTATAACCGAATGCTCATTTTGTATTATTTGGCTTTAAATGCGATCATATGTAGTATATATCATGTATTTATCCACGAACCGTTAAAGAGATGTCAAGTCAGGCTACCTTAAGAGAGTCATAGTTACTCCCGCCGTTTACCCGCCTCTGTGCGAGAGGCGGTGTAATTTCTCTCCGTGTCCGCTGGAGGGAGGTATTTCCCCGTTACGACCTCCGGGAAGATCACCGGGACGCGGAGAACGCTTAGCCGGGGCGCTGGAAGCCTCGTTCGGCTTATAAAGTGAGGAGGAAAGCACTCGGGGAACCGGCTGGGGGTGCTGGGGAAGTTCAGCGGGCCGCGTAAAACGCTTAGCCGGGGCTCTGGAAGCCTCGTTCGGCTTAAAGAGTGAGGAGGAATGCATCATGAGAACCGGCTGGAGGTGCTTTGGAAGCTCGGCGGGCCGCGTAAAACGCTTAGCCGGGGCTCTGGAAGCCTCCTCGGGGGTCAAGAGTTAGGAGGAAAGCCCCATGAGAACCGGCTGGAGGTGCTCCGGAAGCTCAGCGGGCCGCGTAAAACGCTTAGCCGGGGTGCTGGAAGTCTCCTCGGGCGTCAAGAGTGAGGAGGAAAGCACTCGGGGAACCGGCTGGGGGTGCTGGGGAAGTTCAGCGGGCCGCGTAAAACGCTTAGCCGGGGCTCTGGAAGCCTCGTTCGGCTTAAACAGTGAGGATGGGAGCACCCGGAGAACCGGCTGGAGGTGCTCTGGAAGTCCAGCGGGCCGCGTAAAACGCTTAGCCGGGGCTCTGGAAGCCTCGTTCGGCTTAAACAGTGAGGATGGGAGCACCCGGAGAACCGGCTGGAGGTGCTCTGGAAGTCCAGCGGGCCGCGTAAAACGCTTAGCCGGGGCTCTGGAAGCCTCGTTCGGCTTAAACAGTGAGGATGGGAGCACCCGGGGAACCGGCTGGAGGTGCTCTGGAAGTCCAGCGGGCCGCGTAAAACGCTTAGCCGGGGCTCTGGAAGCCTCCTCGGGCGTCAAGAGTGAGGAGGAATGCATCATGAGAACCGGCTGGAGGTGCTGTGGAAGCTCGGCGGGCCGCGTAAAACGCTTAGCCGAGGCTCTGGAAGCCTCCTCGGGCTTCAAGAGTTAGGAGGAAAGCCCCATGAGAACCGGCTGGAGGTGCTGTGGAAGCTCGGCGGGCCGCGTAAAACGCTTAGCCGGGTCTCTGGAAGCCTCGTTCGGCTTAAAGAGTGAGGAGTGAAGCACCCGGAGAACCGCCTGGAAGTGCTGTGGAGGCTCGGCGGGCCGCGTAAAACGCTTAGCCGGGGCTCTGGAAGCCTCGTTCGGCTTAAACAGTGAGCAGGAAAGCACCCGTGGAACCGGCTGGAGGTGCGGTGGAAGCTCAGCGGGCCGCGTAAAACGCTTAGCCGGGGCTCTGGAAGCCTCCTCGGGGGTCAAGAGTTAGGAGAAAAAGCACCCCCGAGAACCGGCCGGGTCCTCCACGAACCGTGAAAAAGATGTCGAGTGCCTCTACCTTAAGAGAGTCATAGTTACTCCCGCCGTTTGGCCGAAGGTGTATTTACTCGCCGTGTCCGCTGGAGGGAGGTATTTCCCCGCTCCAACGGCACCGGCGGCTTCCGAACGTCTCCCCGAGCGCTCGGAAGTCCGCGCGGGGGGGAGAAGCGGGCCGTGCGAGGTACCGGGTGGAGCTGGACCGTCACCGGGTCCGCTCGTCGTGCGCGCCGGCCGCTGGAAGTCGAAAAAAGCTCCGCGATCTCATCCGCGGAGTGCAGATCCGCTGGGCTGGAGCTATTTTGGGCCACTTGGCGCGCGCGCACGGCCTCCCGGAGGTGCCGGGTGGAGTGCGCGAGCGCACCGGCCGCTGGAAGTCGGATGAAGTTCCGCGATCTCATCCGCGGAGCTTGTAAAGTGCAGATCCGGTCGGCCTGGAGCTATTTTCGGCCACTTGGCGCATGCGCACGGCCTCCCGGAGGTGCCGGGTGGATGTGCGCGAGCGCACCGGCCGCTGGAAGTCGGATAAAGCTCCGCGATCTCATCCGCGGTGCTTGTAAAGTGCAGATCCGGTCGGCTAGGAGCTATTTTCGGCCACTTGCGCATGCGCACGGCCTCCCGGAGGTTCCGGGCGGCGTGCGTAAGCGCACGGGCCGCTGGAAGTCGAATAATGCTCCGCGATCTCATCCGCGGTGCTTGTAAACAGCCGATCCGCTGGGCTGGAGCTATTTTGGGCCACTTGGCGCGCGCGCACGGCCTCCCGGAGGTTCCGGGCGGCGTGCCGGGTGGAGTGCGCGAGCGCACCGGCCGCTGGAAGTCGAATAATGCTCCGCGATCTCATCCGCGGTGCTTACAACTAGCCGATCCGGTCGGCCTGGAGCTATTTTCGGCCACTTGGCCCGCGCGCACGGCCTCCCGGCTGTCCCGGTGGTCCCGGTCGCCTCCGCGGACGGTTAAAAAAATCTCAAGTGGGCCTACCTTAAGAGAGTGACAGTTACTCCCGCCGTTTGGCCGCTCAAAGTGCCACCGGACGCGCAGCAACGGGTGTGTGCGCTAAGTGCGAGAGGTGGCGTATTTACCCGCCGTGTCCGCTAGAGGGAGGTATTTCCCCGTTACAAGCTCCGGGAAGATCAGCGGGACGCGGAGAACGCTTAGCCGGGGTGCTGGGAGCCTCGTTCGGCTTAGAAAGTGAGGTGGAAAGCACTCGGGGAACCGGCTGGAGGTGCTCTGGAAGCTCAGCGGCCCGCGTAAAACGCTTAGCCGGGGCTCTGGAAGCCTCGTTCGGCTTAAACAGTGAGGAGGAAAGCACCCGGGGAACCGGCTGGAAGTGCTCCGGAAGCTCAGCGGGCCGCGTAAAACGCTTAGCCGGGGCTCTGGAAGCCTCGTTCGGCTTATAAAGCGAGGAGGAAAGCAGCCGGGGAACCGGCTGGAGGTGCTCTGGAAGTTCAGCGGACCGCGTAAAACGTTTAGCCGGGGCTCTGGAAGCCTCCTCGGGCGTCAAGAGTTAGGAGGAAAGCATTGTGAGGGCCGGCTGGGGGTGCTCTGGAAGTCCAGCGGGCCGCGTAAAACGCTTAGCCGGGGCTCTGGAAGCCTCGTTCGGCTTAAAGAGTGAGGAGGAAAGTACTGGGGGAACCGGCTGGAGGTGCTGTGGAAGCTCAGTGGGCTGCGTAAAACGCTTAGCCGAGGCTCTGGAAGCCTCCTCGGGCGTCAAGAGTTAGGAGGAAAGCCTCATGAGAACCGGCTGGAGGTGCTGTGGAAGCTCGGCGGGCCGCGTAAAACGCTTAGCCGGGGTGCTGGAAGCCTCCTCGGGCGTCAAGAGTTAGGAGGAAAGCATCATAAGAACCGGCTGGGGGTGCTGTGGAAGTCCAGCGGGCCGCGTAAAACGCTTAGCCGAGGCTCTGGAAGCCTCGTTCGGCTTAAAGAGTGAGGAGGAATGCATCATGAGAACCGGCTGGAGGTGCTGTGGAAGCTCAGCGGGCCGCGTAAAACGCTTATCCGAGGCTCTGGAAGCCTCCTCGGGCGTCAAGAGTTAGGAGGAAAGCCTCATGAGAACCGGCTGGAGGTGCTGTGGAAGCTCAGCGGGCCGCGTAAAACGCTTAGCCGGGGCTCTGGAAGCCTCGGGCGGCTTAGAAAGTGAGGAGGAAAGCAGCCGGGGAACCGGCTGGAGGTGCTTTGGAAGTTCAGCGGGCCGCGTAAAACGCTTAGCCGGGGCTCTGGAAGCCTCCTCGGGCGTCGAGAGTTAGGAGAAAAAGCACCCCCGAGAACCGGCCGGGTCGTCCACGAACCGCTAAAAAGATGTCGAGTGCCGCTACCTTAAGAGAGTCATAGTTACTCCCGCCGTTTGGCCGAAGGTGTATTTACTCGCCGTGTCCGCTGGAGGGAGGTATTTCCCCGCTCCAACGTCACCGGCGGCTTCCGAACGTCTCCCCGAGCGCTCGGAAGTCCGCGCGGGGGGGGGAGAAGCGGGCCGTGCGAGGTACCGGGTGGAGCTGGACCGTCACCTGGTCCGCTCGTCGGGCGCGCCGGCCGCTGGAAGTCGAACAAAGCTCCGCGATCTCATCCGCGGTGCTTGTAAAGTGCAGATCCGCTGGGCTGGAGCTATTTTGGGCCACTTGGCGCGCGCGCACGGCCTCCCGGAGGTGCCGGGTGGAGTGCGCGAGCGCACCGGCCGCTGGAAGTCGGATAAAGCTCCGCGATCTCATCCGCGGAGCTTGTAAAGTGCAGATCCGCTGGGCTGGAGCTATTTTCGGCCACTTGCGCATGCGCACGGCCTCCCGGAGGTGCCGGGTGGAGTGCGCGAGCGCACCGGCCGCTGGAAGTCGGATAAAGCTCCGCGATCTCATCCGCGGAGCTTGTAAAGTGCAGATCCGCTGGGCTGGAGCTATTTTCGGCCACTTGCGCATGCGCACGGCCTCCCGGAGGTTCCGGGCGGCGTGCGTAAGCGCACCGGCCGCTGGAAGTCGAATAATGCTCCGCGATCTCATCCGCGGTGCTTACAACTAGCCGATCCGGTCGGCCTGGAGCTATTTTCGGCCACTTGGCCCGCGCGCACGGCCTCCCGGCTGTCCCGGTGGTCCCGGTCGCCTCCGCGGGCGGTTAAAAAAATCTCAAGTGAGCCTACCTTAAGAGAGTGACTGTTACTCCCGCCGTTTGGCCGCTCAGAGTGCCACCGGACGCGCAGCAACGCGAGTGTGCGCTAAGTGCGAGAGGTGGCGTATTTACCCGCCGTGTCCGCTAGAGGGAGGTATTTCCCCGTTACAAGCTCCGGGAAGATCAGCGGGACGCGGAGAACGCTTAGCCGGGGCTCTGGAAGCCTCGGGCGGCTTAGAAAGTGAGGAGAAAAGCACCCGGAGAAGCGGCTGGAGGTGCTCTGGAAGTTCAGCGGGCCGCGTAAAACGCTTAGCCGGGGCTCTGGAAGCCTCGTTCGGCTTATAAAGTGAGGAGGAAAGCACTCGGGGAACCGGCTGGAGGTGCTGTGGAAGTTCAGCGGGCCGCGTAAAACGCTTAGCCGGGGCTCTGGAAGCCTCGTTCGGCTTAGGAAGTGAGGTGGAAAGCACCCGGAGAATATTTCAATATGATTTGACTATAAATGCGATCATATGTAGTATATATCACATATTTATCCACGAACCGTTCAAGAAAATGTCAAATGAGCCTAACTTAAGAGAGTGACTGTTACTCCCGCCGTTTGGCCGCTCAAAGTGCCACCGGACGCGCAGCAACGGGTGTGTGCGCTAAGTGCGAGAGGTGGCGTATTTACCCGCCGTGTCCGCTGGAGGGAGGTAATTCCCCGTTACGACCTCCGGGGAGATCAACGGGACGTGGAGAACGCTTAGCCGGGGCTCTGGAAGCCTCGGGCGGCTTAGAAAGTGAGGAGGAAAGCAGCCGGGGAACCGGCTGGAGGTGCTCTGGAAGCTCAGCGGGCCGCGCAAAACGCTTAGCCGGGGCTCTGGAAGCCTCGTTCGGCTTAAACAGTGAGGAGGAAAGCAGCCGTGGAACCGGCTGGAAGTGCTGTGGAGGCTCGGCGGGCCGCGTAAAATGCTTAGCCGGGGTGCTGGAAGCCTCGTTCGGCTTAAAGAGTGAGGAGTAAAGCACCATGAGGACCGTCTGGAGGTCTTCTGGAAGCACAGCGGGCCGTGGAGAACGCTTAGCCGGGGTGGTGGAAGCCTGGGCCGGCTTAGAGAGTGAGGAGTAAAGCACCATGAGGACCGGCTGGAGGTCTTCTGGAAGCACAGCGGGCCGTGGAGAACGCTTAGCCGGGGTGCTGGAAGTCGAGTAAGGCTCAGCCATCTCGTCCAAGGTGCTTACAAAGTGCATGTCCGCTCGGCTGGAGGTATTTCCGGCCACCCGGCGCGTGTGCACGGCCTCTGGGTGGCTCCGGGCCGGCTAGAATTCCGGACCGCGATCGCTAACTCGCGGGACCCTAAATGGCCCGCGGACCAGCCGGCGGGACCTCGGTGACCACCCATCCGCCTCGCGGTGGTCCCCGGCCGGGTAGAATTCCGGACCGCGATCGGTACCTCGCGGGACCCTAAATGGCCCGCGGACCAGCCGGCGGGACCTCGGTGAGCACCCATCCGCCTCGCGGTGGTTCCCGGCCGGCTAGAATTCCGGACCGTGATCGCTAACTCGCGGGACCCTAAATGGCCCGCGGACCAGCCGGCGGGACCTCGGTGACCACCCATCCGCCTCGCGGTGGTCCCCGGCCGGGTAGAATTCCGGACCGCGATCGGTACCTCGCGGGACCCTAAATGTCCCGCGGACCAGCCGGCGGGACCTCGGTGAGCACCCATCCGCCTCGCGGTGGTTCCCGGCCGGCTAGAATTCCGGACCGCGATCGCTAACTCGCGGGACCCTAAATGGCCCGCGGACCAGCCGGCGGGACCTCATTGAAGACCCATCCGCCTCGCGGTGGTCCCCGGCCGGCTAGAATTCCGGACCGCGATCGGTACCTCGCGGGACCCTAAATGGCCCGCGGACCAGCCGGCGGGACCTCGGTGAGCACCCATCCGCCTCGCGGTGGTTCCCGGCCGGCTAGAATTCCGGACCGCGATCGCTAACTCGCGGGACCCTAAATGGCCCGCGGACCAGCCGGCGGGACCTCGGTGACCACCCATCCGCCTCGCGGTGGTCCCCGGCCGGGTAGAATTCCGGACCGCGATCGGTACCTCGCGGGACCCTAAATGGCCCGCGGACCAGCCGGCGGGACCTCGGTGAGCACCCATCCGCCTCGCGGTGGTTCCCGGCCGGCTAGAATTCCGGACCGCGATCGGTAACTCGCGGGACCCTAAATGGCCCGCGGACCAGCCGGCGGGACCTCGGTGAAGACCCATCCGCCTCGCGGTGGTCCCCGGCCGGCTAGAATTCCGGACCGCGATCGGTAACTCGCGGGACCCTAAATGGCCCGCGGACCAGCCGGCGGGACCTCGGTGAAGACCCATCCGCCTCGCGGTGGTCCCCGGCCGGGTAGAATTCCGGACCGCGATCGGTAACTCGCGGGACCCTAAATGGCCCGCGGACCAGCCGGCGGGACCTCGGTGAAGACCCATCCGCCTCGCGGTGGTCCCCGGCCGGCTAGAATTCCGGACCGCGATCGGTAACTCGCGGGACCCTAAATGGCCCGCGGACCAGCCGGCGGGACCTCGGTGAAGACCCATCCGCCTCGCGGTGGTCCCCGGCCGGCTAGAATTCCGGACCGCGATCGGTAACTCGCGGGACCCTAAATGGCCCGCGGACCAGCCGGCGGGACCTCGGTGAAGACCCATCCGCCTCGCGGTGGTCCCTGGCCGGGTAGAATTCCGGACCGCGATCGCTAACTCGCGGGACCCTAAATGGCCCGCGGACCAGCCGGCGGGACCTCGGTGAAGACCCATCCGCCTCGCGGTGGTCCCCGGCCGGCTAGAATTCCGGACCGCGATCGCTAACTCTCGGGACCCTAAATGGCCCGCGGACCAGCCGGCGGGACCTCGGTGACCACCCATCCGCCTCGCGGTGGTCCCTGGCCGGCTAGAATTCCGGACCGCGATCGCTAACTCGCGGGACCCTAAATGGCCCGCGGACCAGCCGGCGGTACCTCGGTGACCACCCATCCGCCTCGCGGTGGTCCCTGGCCGGGTAGAATTCCGGACCGCGATCGGTAACTCGCGGGACCCTAAATGGCCCGCGGACCAGCCGGCGGGACCTCGGTGAAGACCCATCCGCCTCGCGGTGGTCCCCGGCCGGCTAGAATTCCGGACCGCGATCGCTAACTCGCGGGACCGCAATTGGCCCGCGGACCAGCCGGCGGGACCCGCTTGACTTCCTATCCGCCTTCGCTGGTTCCCAAGTCGGCTAGAATTCCGGACCGCGATCGCTAACTCGCGGGACCGCAATTGGCCCGCGGACCAGCCGGCGGGACCCACTTGACTTCCTATCCGCCTTCGCTGGTTCCCAAGTCGGCTAGAATTCCGGACCGCAATCGCTAACTCGCGGGACCGCAATTGGCCCGCGGACCAGCCGGCGGGACCCAATCCACTTCCTATCCGCCTTCGCTGGTTCCCAAGTCGGCTAGAATTCCGGACCGCGATCGCTAACTCGCGGGACCGCAATTGGCCCGCGGACCAGCCGGCGGGACCCGCTCCACTTCCTATCCGCCTTCGCTGGTTCCCAAGTCGGCCACAAATTACGATTATTCGGCCTCTCGCTCTGGAAGTGCCATCGGCACTTGCTCGGAAAAGTGTCCGCCTCTTCTGGTTCCCTAGGTCGGCCGCCAAATGCGAAAAATCGGCCTCTACCCCGTTTGGGTACCAGGGGTAGGGTGCAGTACCAACTTTGGTCTTCAGGTGCGCCAGAGCGCGATGGTTGGTCCCACTAGTCAGCGTACTCATCGACGGTTTACTCCCCTTTCGCAAAATATAGTGGGCACGTATGTGCAGGACTGTTTATTTTTATTTTGAAAAATTTTCTAAGTGCCAGCGGACGCTGGCACACGACGTGTCCGAGCCACGATGGTGCCCAGGCCGGACAGCGACGGCGAAAAAGCCCATTCTGGAAGTTTCGAATATGCCAACGGCAAAAGCGGCGTGATGTGTCCGCCTCGGCTGGTTCTCCGGCCGGCCAGAAAAAGTGAAAATTCGGCCTCTCGCTCTGGAGGTCCGACGAACTTTGGCGAATATTTTCTAAGTGCCAACGGGTGTTACACCGTAATGTGTCCGACGCGGCTGGTTCCTCCGGTCGGCCAGAAAAAGTGAAAATTCGGCCTCTTCGCCTGGAAGTCCGGCCGACTTGGGCGAATATTTTCTAAGTGCCAACGGGTGTTGCGCCGAAATGTGTCCGACTCGGCTGGTTCCCCGAGTCGGCCCGAACGAGCGAAAATTCGGCCTCTTCGCCTGGAAGTCCGACGAACTTTGGCGAATATTTTCTAAGTGCCAACGGGTGTTCGGCCGTAATGTGTCCGACTCGGCTGGTTCCCCGAGTCGGCCCGAACGAGCGAAAATTCGGCCTCTTCGCCTGGAGGTCCAACGAACTTTGGCGAATATTTTCTAAGTGCCAACGGGTGTTACACCGTAATGTGTCCGACTCGGCTGGTTCCCCGAGTCGGTCAGAAAAAGTGAAAATTCAGGCTCTTCGCCTGGAAGTCCGGCCGACTTTGGCGAATATTTTCTAAGTGCCAACGGGTTTTCGGCCGTAATGTGTCCGACTCGGCTGGTTCCCCGAGTCGGCCCGAACGAGCGAAAATTCAGCCTCTTCGCCTGGAAGTCCGGCCGACTTTGGCGAATATTTTCTAAGTGCCAACGGGTGTTCGGCCGTAACGTGTCCGACTCGGCTGGTTCCCCGAGTCGGCCCGAACGAGTGAAAATTCGGCCTCTTGCTCTGGAAGTCCTGCCAATTTGAGCGAATATTTTCTAAGTGCCATCGGGTCTTGCCCGGAAAAGTGTCCGACTCGGCTGGTTCCCTAGTTCGGCCACATAATGTGAAAATTCGGCCTCTTGCTCTGGAAGTCCTGCCAACTTGAGCGAATATTTTCTAAGTGCCATCGGGTCTTGCCCGGAAAAGTGTCCGACTCGGCTGGTTCCCCGAGTCGGCCCGAACGAGCGAAAATTCGGCCTCTTGCTCTGGAAGTCCTGCCAACTTGAGCGAATATTTTCTAAGTGCCATCGGGTCTTGCCCGGAAAAGTGTCCGACTCGGCTGGTTCCCCGAGTCGGCCCGAACGAGCGAAAATTCGGCCTCTTGCTCTGGAAGTCCTGCCAACTTGAGCGAATATTTTCTAAGTGCCATCGGGTCTTGCCCGGAAAAGTGTCCGACTCGGCTGGTTCCCCGAGTCGGCCACGGAATGTGAAAATTCGGCCTCTTGCTCTGGAAGTCCTGCCAACTTGAGCGAATATTTTCTAAGTGCCATCGGGTCTTGCCCGGAAAAGTGTCCGACTCGGCTGGTTCCCCGAGTCGGCCCGAACGAGCGAAAATTCGGCCTCTTGCTCTGGAAGTCCTGCCAACTTGAGCGAATATTTTCTAAGTGCCATCGGGTCTTGCCCGGAAAAGTGTCCGACTCGGCTGGTTCCCTAGTTCGGCCACATAATGTGAAAATTCGGCCTCTTGCTCTGGAAGTCCTGCCAACTTGAGCGAATATTTTCTAAGTGCCATCGGGTCTTGCCCGGAAAAGTGTCCGACTCGTCTGGTTCCCCGAGTCGGCCCGAACGAGCGAAAATTCGGCCTCTTGCTCTGGAAGTCCTGCCAACTTGAGCGAATATTTTCTAAGTGCCATCGGGTCTTGCCCGGAAAAGTGTCCGACTCGGCTGGTTCCCCGAGTCGGCCACGGAATGTGAAAATTCGGCCTCTTGCTCTGGAAGTCCTGCCAACTTGAGCGAATATTTTCTAAGTGCCATCGGGTCTTGCCCGGAAAAGTGTCCGACTCGGCTGGTTCCCCGAGTCGGCCCGAACGAGCGAAAATTCGGCCTCTTGCTCTGGAAGTCCTGCCAACTTGAGCGAATATTTTCTAAGTGCCATCGGGTCTTGCCCGGAAAAGTGTCCGACTCGGCTGGTTCCCTAGTTCGGCCACATAATGTGAAAATTCGGCCTCTTGCTCTGGAAGTCCTGCCAACTTGAGCGAATATTTTCTAAGTGCCATCGGGTCTTGCCCGGAAAAGTGTCCGACTCGTCTGGTTCCCCGAGTCGGCCCGAACGAGCGAAAATTCGGCCTCTTGCTCTGGAAGTCCTGCCAACTTGAGCGAATATTTTCTAAGTGCCATCGGGTCTTGCCCGGAAAAGTGTCCGACTCGGCTGGTTCCCCGAGTCGGCCACGGAATGTGAAAATTCGGCCTCTCGCTCTGGAAGTCCTGCCAACTTGAGCGAATATTTTCTAAGTGCCATCGGGTCTTGCCCGGAAAAGTGTCCGACTCGGCTGGTTCCCCGAGTCGGCCCGAACGAGCGAAAATTCGGCCTCTCGCTCTGGAAGTCCTGCCAACTTGAGCGAATATTTTCTAAGTGCCATCGGGTCTCTCCCGGAAAAGTGTCCGACTCGTCCGGTTCCCTAGTTCGGCCACATAATGTGAAAATTCGGCCTCTTGCTCTGGAAGTCCTGCCAACTTGAGCGAAAATTTTCTAAGTGCCATCGGGTCTCTCCCGGAAAAGTGTCCGACTCGTCCGGTTCCCTAGTTCGGCCACATAATGTGAAAATTCGGCCTCTTGCTCTGGAAGTCCTGCCAACTTGAGCGAATATTTTCCAAGTGCCATCGGGTCTCTCCCGGAAAAGTGTCCGCCTCGTCCGGTTCCCTAGTTCGGCCACGGAATGTGAAAATTCGGCCTCTCTGAGGTACCAGGGGTACGCATTTAGGTACCAGGGGTAGTCGCTGAGGTACCAGGGGTATGCATTTAGGTACCAGGGGAGACCACTACGGTCTGTTGGTCCCCCTAGTTAGTGTACTCATCGGTTTACTCCCCTTTCGCAAAATATAGTCGGCACGTATGTGCAGGACTGTTTATTTTTATTTTGAAAAATGTTCTAAGTGCCAACGGAAGCTGGCACACGAACTGTCCGAGCCACGATGGTGCCCAGGCCGGACAGCGACGGCGAAAAAGCCGATGTGTGTTTGATGGAAGTTTCGAATATTTTCAAAGTGCCAACGGCACTTGCGGGGTGATGTGTCCGCCTCGTCTGGTTCCCCAGGTCGGCCAGAAAAAGTGAAAATTCGGCCTCTTCTCCTGGAAGTCCGGCCAAGTTTGGCGAATATTTTCAAAGTGCCAACGGCACTTGCGGGGTGATGTGTCCGCCTCGTCTGGTTCCCCAGGTCGGCCAGAACAAGTGAAAATTCGGCCTCTTCTCCTGGAAGTCCGGCCAAGTTTGGCGAATATTTTCAAAGTGCCAACGGCACTTGCGGGGTGATGTGTCCGCCTCGTCTGGTTCCCCAGGTCGGCCAGAACAAGTGAAAATTCGGCCTCTTCTCCTGGAAGTCCGGCCAAGTTTGGCGAATATTTTCAAAGTGCCAACGGCACTTGCGGGGTGATGTGTCCGCCTCGTCTGGTTCCCCATAACGGCCAGAACAAGTGAAAATTCGGCCTCTTCTCCTGGAAGTCTGGCCAAGTTTGGCGAATATTTTCAAAGTGCCAACGGCACTTGCGGGGTGATGTGTCCGCCTCGTCTGGTTCCCCATAACGGCCAGAACAAGTGAAAATTCGGCCTCTTCTCCTGGAAGTCTGGCCAAGTTTGGCGAATATTTTCAAAGTGCCAACGGCACTTGCGGGGTGATGTGTCCGCCTCGTCTGGTTCCCCATAACGGCCAGAACAAGTGAAAATTCGGCCTCTTCTCCTGGAAGTCTGGCCAAGTTTGGCGAATATTTTCTAAGTGCCAACGACTCAACCAGCGTAAAGTGTCCGCCTCGGCTGGTTCCCCACAACGGCCAGAACAAGTGAAAATTCGGCCTCTTCTCCTGGAAGTCTGGCCAAGTTTGGCGAATATTTTCTAAGTGCCAACGACTCAACCAGCGTAAAGTGTCCGCCTCGGCTGGTTCCCCAGGTCGGCCACCAAAAGTGAAAATTCGGCCTCTTCTCCTGGAAGTCTGGCCAAGTTTGGCAAATATTTTCTAAGTGCCAACGACTCGACCAGCGTAAAGTGTCCGCCTCGGCTGGTTCCCCATAACGGCCACCAAAAGTGAAAATTCGGCCTCTTCTCCTGGAAGTCAAGCCAAGTTTGGCAAATATTTTCTAAGTGCCAACGACTCAACAGCCGTAAAGTGTCCGCCTCGGCTGGTTCCCCAGGTCGGCCACCAAAAGTGAAAATTCGGCCTCTTCTCCTGGAAGTCTGGCCAAGTTTGGCGAATATTTTCTAAGTGCCAACGACTCAACCAGCGTAAAGTGTCCGCCTCGGCTGGTTCCCCATAACGGCCACCAAAAGTGAAAATTCGGCCTCTTCTCCTGGAAGTCAAGCCAAGTTTGGCAAATATTTTCTAAGTGCCAACGGCTCTTGAGCCGAAAAGTGTCCGCCTCGGCTGGTTCCCCATAACGGCCATGAAAAGTGAAAATTCGGCCTCTTCTCCTGGAAGTCAAGCCAAGTTTGGCAAATATTTTCTAAGTGCCAACGACTCAACCAGCCTAAAGTGTCCGCCTCGGCTGGTTCCCCAGGTCGGCCACCAAAAGTGAAAATTCGGCCTCTTCTCCTGGAAGTCTGGCCAAGTTTGGCAAATATTTTCTAAGTGCCAACGACTCAACCAGCCTAAAGTGTCCGCCTCGGCTGGTTCCCCAGGTCGGCCACCAAAAGTGAAAATTCGGCCTCTTCTCCTGGAAGTCAAGCCAAGTTTGGCGAATATTTTCTAAGTGCCAACGACTCAACCAGCCTAAAGTGTCCGCCTCGGCTGGTTCCCCAGGTCGGGTACCACAAGTGAAAATTCGGCCTCTTCTCCTGGAAGTCAAGCCAAGTTTGGCGAATATTTTCTAAGTGCCATCGACTCGACCAGCGTAAAGTGTCCGCCTCGGCTGGTTCCCCATAACGGCCCACAAAAGTGAAAATTCGGCCTCTTCTCCTGGAAGTCAAGCCAAGTTTGGCAAATATTTTCTAAGTGCCAACGACTCAACCAGCGTAAAGTGTCCGCCTCGGCTGGTTCCCCATAACGGCCACCAAAAGTGAAAATTCGGCCTCTTCTCCTGGAAGTCTGGCCAAGTTTGGCAAATCTTTTCTAAGTGCCAACGACTCAACCAGCCTAAAGTGTCCGCCTCGGCTGGTTCCCCAGGTCGGCCACCAAAAGTGAAAATTCGGCCTCTTCTCCTGGAAGTCTGGCCAAGTTTGGCAAATATTTTCTAAGTGCCAACGACTCAACCAGCCTAAAGTGTCCGCCTCGGCTGGTTCCCCAGGTCGGCCACCAAAAGTGAAAATTCGGCCTCTTCTCCTGGAAGTCAAGCCAAGTTTGGCGAATATTTTCTAAGTGCCAACGACTCAACCAGCCTAAAGTGTCCGCCTCGGCTGGTTCCCCAGGTCGGCCACCAAAAGTGAAAATTCGGCCTCTTCTCCTGGAAGTCAAGCCAAGTTTGGCAAATATTTTCTAAGTGCCAACGACTCAACCAGCGTAAAGTGTCCGCCTCGGCTGGTTCCCCAGGTTGGCCACCAAAAGTGAAAATTCGGCCTCTTCTCCTGGAAGTCAAGCCAAGTTTGGCAAATATTTTCTAAGTGCCAACGGCTCTTGAGCCGAAAAGTGTCCGCCTCGGCTGGTTCCCCAGGTCGGCCACCAAAAGCGAAAATTCGGCCTCTTCTCCTGGAAGTCAAGCCAAGTTTGGCAAATATTTTCTAAGTGCCAACGGCTCTTGAGCCGAAAAGTGTCCGCCTCGGCTGGTTCCCCAGGTCGGCCACCAAAAGCGAAAATTCGGCCTCTTCTCCTGGAAGTCCTGCCAACTTGTGCGAATTTTTTCTAAGTGCCAACGACTCAACAGCCGTAAAGTGTCCGCCTCGGCTGGGTTCCCCATAACGGCCACCAAAAGCGAAAATTCGGCCTCTTGCTCTGGAAGTCCTGCCAACTTGTGCGAATTTTTTCTAAGTGCCAACGACTCAACAGCCGTAAAGTGTCCGCCTCGGCTGGTTCCCCATAACGGCCACCAAAAGCGAAAATTCGGCCTCTGGCCCCGGAAGTCCTGCCAACTTGTGCGAATTTTTTCTAAGTGCCAACGGCTCTTGAGCCGAAAAGTGTCCGCCTCGGCTGGTTCCCGCGGTCGGCCGCCGAAAGCGAAAATTCGGCCTCTCCCTCTTTAGGTACCAGGGGTTGGGGTACCAGGGGTAGGGTGCAGTACCAACTTTGGTCTTCAGGTGCGCCAGAGTACGATGGTTGGTCCCCCTAGTCAGCGTACTCATCAACGATTTACCCCCCTTTCGCAAAATATAGTCAGAACGAGCATGGGGGGCGCATAATTTACCCCACAAAATGAAAGGGCCCGGTGCCGAGCGCTTGGTCATGGCCGCCAGCAGCGCCCCTTGCTCGGTGGGAACACAACACGCAGGGTTGCACAGCACCCTGGAAGGCACAAAGAGAGTGAAAAATTTTCTAAGTGTCACTCTTGACGAAAAATGTCTAAGTGCCTCTCTTGACGAAAAATTTCTAAGTGCCACGCTTGACGAAAAATGTCTAAGTGCCACAGCGCTCGAAAATTTCCTAAGTGCGAGCACGGCTGTGAAATATTCAAAGTACAAGGAACGCTGGCAGAATCTCTCGACGGCCGTCTGCTCCCGGCGGCCGCCGTGAAGTCTCCCCTCCCGGGGACGGCTGTCTGCTCCCGGCAGCCGTCCTTAACCCCCTCCCCACACGTTGGACGAACACCAGCCGAGGGCGAAAGGCTCGCGGTGTGGAAGGATCGTGGCCACGGCTAATCTAGCGATGCCCGCGTTGGACGGTCACACCGCACGACAGAGCGGGGCCTGCATCCGGCGCGAGGCGGCCTTCAGGCACGTGGCTCGAGACGACCTCACCCGCCCTAGCCCGGAGCGGAAAGACTTTGAAATTTTCAAAGTCCAAGGAACACTGGCAGAATGGGAGGACCGGCCGCCTCCTTAAACACAGGCCGGAGAGATGGAGCGGGATCAGCGGCCCGCGCGTTGAGCGAACACCGGCCGAGGGCGAAAGGCTCGCGGTGTGGAAGGATCGTGGCCACGGCTAATCTAGCGATGCCCGCGTTGGACGGTCACACCGCACGACAGAGCGGGGCCTGCATCCGGCGCGAGGCGGCCTTCAGGCACGTGGTTCGAGACGACCTCACCCGCCCTAGCCCGGAGCGGAAAGACTTTGAAATAGTCAAAGTCCAAGGAACACTGGCAGAATCTCTCGACGGCCGTCTGCTCCCGGCGGCCGCCGTGAAGTCTCCCCTCCCGGGGACGGCTGTCTGCTCCCGGCAGCCGTCCATAACCCCCTCCCCACACGTTGGTTGAACATCAGCCGAGGGCGAAAGGCTCGCGGTGTGGAAGGATCGTGGCCACGGCTAATCTAGCGATGCCCGCGTTGGACGGTCACACCGCACGACAGAGCGGGGCCTGCATCCGGCGCGAGGCGGCCTTCAGGCACGTGGTTCGAGACGACCTCACCCGCCCTAGCCCGGAGCGGAAAGACTTTTCAAAGTCCAAGGAACACTGGCAGAATGGGAGGACCGGCCGCCTCCTTAAACACAGGCCGGAGCGACCGAGCGGGATCAGCGGCCCGCGCGCAGGGTCTTTGAAATGTACAAAGTCCTAGGGACAATGGCAGAATCGCTCGACGGCCGTCTGCTCCCGGCGGCCGCGGTGAAGGGACTGTACACCCCACCCGGGGACGGCTGTCTGCTCCCGGCAGCCGTCCTTCCCCCCCACCCCACACGTTGACCGACACCGGCCGAGGGCGAAAGGCTCGCGGTGTGGAAGGATCGTGGCCACGGCTAATCTAGCGATGCCCGCGTTGGACGGTCACACCGCACGACAGAGCGGGGCCTGCATCCGGCGCGAGGCGGCCTTCAGGCACGTGGTTCGAGACGACCTCACCCGCCCTAGCCCGGAGCGAAAAGACTTTGAAATATTCAAAGTCCAAGGAACACTGGCAGAATGGGAGGACCGGCCGCCTCCTTAAACACAGGCCGGAGCGACCGAGCGGGATCAGCGGCCCGCGCGGAGGGTCTTTAAAATGTACAAAGTCCTAGGAACAATGGCAGAATCGCTCGACGGCCGTCTGCTCCCGGCGGCCGCGGTGGAAGGACTGTACACCCCACCCGGGGACGGCTGTCTGCTCCCGGCAGCCGTCCTTCCCCCCCACCCACACGTTGACCGACACCGGCCGAGGGCGAAAGGCTCGCGGTGTGGAAGGATCGTGGCCACGGCTAATCTAGCGATGCCCGCGTTGGACGGTCACACCGCACGACAGAGCGGGGCCGCATCTGGCGCGAGGCGGCCTTCAGGCACGTGGTTCGAGACGACCTCACCCGCCCTAGCCCGGAGCGGAAAGACTTTGAAATTTTCAAAGTCCAAGGAACACTGGCAGAATGGGAGGACCGGCCGCCTCCTTAAACACAGGCCGGGCGAAAAATATGCGAATGTTGGGTCTCATCCAAGAAAGGGAGTTACCGGCCGCCTCCTTAAACACAGGCCGGGCGAAAAATATGCGAATGGTCCATCCAAGGAAGGAGGACCGGCCGCCTCCTTAAACACAGGCCGGGCGAAAAATATGCGAATGGTCCATCCAAGGAAGGAGGAGCGGCCGCCTCCTTAAACACAGGCCGGAGAGATGGAGCGGGATCAGCGGCCCGCGCTTTGAGCGACCACCGGCCGAGGGCGAAAGGCTCGCGGTGTGGAAGGATCGTGGCCACGGCTAATCTAGCGATGCCCGCGTTGGACGGTCACACCGCACGACAGAGCGGGGCCTGCATCCGGCGCGAGGCGGCCTTCAGGCACGTGGTTCGAGACGACTTCACCCGCCCTAGCCCGGAGCTGAAACTCTGCGAATGTTAACATCCAAGGATGGAGGCAACGGCCGTCTCGTTAAGCTGAGGCCGGAGGAAAGTCTGCGGATTCGGGGCATCCAAGGCAGATGGAGGTGCCGGCCGCCTCGGTAAACAGAGGCCGGACCGACCGACATGCGACCATGACCCGCCTTGGTAGGGCCCCCACCGGCCCCGGCTAGCGCCGGCGTTGGGTGGACGGTTCCTCCCCACTTGCGGGTCGCCCTCTAGCGCTACGGCCGCCGCGCGAGCGCGCGCTCCGACGCCGCCCCCGCAGGCCTAGCGCGAGCCGTACGGCAGCGAGAC
>NW_028284140.1:17500-35000 GCF_059516105.1 Syngnathus floridae | reverse complement strand
CTCTCGCGCCGCGATGCGTCCGCCTCTGCTGGTTCCCTGGTCGGCCACGAGTGGCGAGAATTCGGCCTCTTCACCTGGAGCGCGGAGCGACTTTTGCCAATTTTTTTCTAAGTGCCAAGGGCTCTTGCGCCGCGATGCGTCCGCCTCTGCTGGTTCCCCGGTCGGCCGCGAGTGGCGAGAATTCGGCCTCTTCACCCGGAGCGACTTTTGCCAATTTTTTTCTAAGTGCCAAGGGCTCTCGCGCCGCGATGCGTCCGCCTCTGCTGGTTCCCCGGTCGGCCGCGAGTGGCGAGAATTCGGCCTCTTCACCTGGAGCACGGAGCAACTTTTGCCAAATTTTTTCTAAGTGCCAAGGGCTCTCGCGCCGCGATGCGTCCGCCTCTGCTGGTTCCCCGGTCGGTCCGCGAGTGGCGAGAATTCGGCCTCTTCACCCGGAGCCCGGGCCGACTCCCGCCGATACGATCACATCATGATCCAATAGCGAGTGTCGTATAACTATAACATGATGTACAAAATAAATATATAAATATTAACATCCCCTATAAACATTAAATATATAAATATTAACATCACCTATAAACATTAAACATATAAATATTAACATCGCCTATAAACATGATGAATACAGTGTTTATAACCGAATGCTCATTTTGTATTATTTGGCTTTAAATGCGATCATATGTAGTATATATCATGTATTTATCCACGAACCGTTAAAGAGATGTCAAGTCAGGCTACCTTAAGAGAGTCATAGTTACTCCCGCCGTTTACCCGCCTCTGTGCGAGAGGCGGTGTAATTTCTCTCCGTGTCCGCTGGAGGGAGGTATTTCCCCGTTACGACCTCCGGGAAGATCACCGGGACGCGGAGAACGCTTAGCCGGGGCGCTGGAAGCCTCGTTCGGCTTATAAAGTGAGGAGGAAAGCACTCGGGGAACCGGCTGGGGGTGCTGGGGAAGTTCAGCGGGCCGCGTAAAACGCTTAGCCGGGGCTCTGGAAGCCTCGTTCGGCTTAAAGAGTGAGGAGGAATGCATCATGAGAACCGGCTGGAGGTGCTTTGGAAGCTCGGCGGGCCGCGTAAAACGCTTAGCCGGGGCTCTGGAAGCCTCCTCGGGGGTCAAGAGTTAGGAGGAAAGCCCCATGAGAACCGGCTGGAGGTGCTCCGGAAGCTCAGCGGGCCGCGTAAAACGCTTAGCCGGGGTGCTGGAAGTCTCCTCGGGCGTCAAGAGTGAGGAGGAAAGCACTCGGGGAACCGGCTGGGGGTGCTGGGGAAGTTCAGCGGGCCGCGTAAAACGCTTAGCCGGGGCTCTGGAAGCCTCGTTCGGCTTAAACAGTGAGGATGGGAGCACCCGGAGAACCGGCTGGAGGTGCTCTGGAAGTCCAGCGGGCCGCGTAAAACGCTTAGCCGGGGCTCTGGAAGCCTCGTTCGGCTTAAACAGTGAGGATGGGAGCACCCGGAGAACCGGCTGGAGGTGCTCTGGAAGTCCAGCGGGCCGCGTAAAACGCTTAGCCGGGGCTCTGGAAGCCTCGTTCGGCTTAAACAGTGAGGATGGGAGCACCCGGGGAACCGGCTGGAGGTGCTCTGGAAGTCCAGCGGGCCGCGTAAAACGCTTAGCCGGGGCTCTGGAAGCCTCGTTCGGCTTAGAATGTGAGGAGGAATGCATCATGAGAACCGGCTGGAGGTGCTGTGGAAGCTCGGCGGGCCGCGTAAAACGCTTAGCCGGGGCGCTGGAAGCCTCGTTCGGCTTAGAAAGTGAGGAGGAATGCACCCGGGGAACCGGCTGGAGGTGCGGTGGAAGCTCAGCGGGCCGCGTAAAACGCTTAGCCGGGGCTCTGGAAGCCTCCTCGGGCGTCAAGAGTTAGGAGGAAAGCATCATGAGAACCGGCTGGAGGTGCGGTGGAAGCTCAGCGGGCCGCGTAAAACGCTTAGCCGAGGCTCTGGAAGCCTCCTCGGGCGTCAAGAGTTAGGAGGAAAGCCTCATGGGAACCGGCTGGAGGTGCGGTGGAAGCTCAGCGGGCCGCGTAAAACGCTTAGCCGGGGTGCTGGAAGTCTCCTCGGGGGTCAAGGGTTAGTAGAAAAAGCACCCCCGAGAACCGGCCGGGTCCTCCACGAACCGTGAAAAAGATGTCGAGTGCCGCTACCTTAAGAGAGTCATAGTTACTCCCGCCGTTTGGCCGAAGGTGTATTTACTCGCCGTGTCCGCTGGAGGGAGGTATTCCCCGCTCCAACGGCACCGGCGGCTTCCGAACGTCTCCCCGAGCGCTCGGAAGTCCGCGCGGGGGGGAGAAGCGGGCCGTGCGAGGTACCGGGTGGAGCTGGACCGTCACCGGGTCCGCTCGTCGTGCGCGCCGGCCGCTGGAAGTCGAAAAAAGCTCCGCGATCTCATCCGCGGAGTGCAGATCCGCTGGGCTGGAGCTATTTTGGGCCACTTGGCGCGCGCGCACGGCCTCCCGGAGGTGCCGGGTGGAGTGCGCGAGCGCACCGGCCGCTGGAAGTCGGATGAAGTTCCGCGATCTCATCCGCGGAGCTTGTAAAGTGCAGATCCGGTCGGCCTGGAGCTATTTTCGGCCACTTGGCGCATGCGCACGGCCTCCCGGAGGTGCCGGGTGGAGTGCGCGAGCGCACCGGCCGCTGGAAGTCGGATAAAGCTCCGCGATCTCATCCGCGGTGCTTGTAAAGTGCAGATCCGGTCGGCTAGGAGCTATTTTCGGCCACTTGCGCATGCGCACGGCCTCCCGGAGGTTCCGGGCGGCGTGCGTAAGCGCACGGGCCGCTGGAAGTCGAATAATGCTCCGCGATCTCATCCGCGGTGCTTGTAAACAGCCGATCCGCTGGGCTGGAGCTATTTTGGGCCACTTGGCGCGCGCGCACGGCCTCCCGGAGGTTCCGGGCGGCGTGCCGGGTGGAGTGCGCGAGCGCACCGGCCGCTGGAAGTCGAATAATGCTCCGCGATCTCATCCGCGGTGCTTACAACTAGCCGATCCGGTCGGCCTGGAGCTATTTTCGGCCACTTGGCCCGCGCGCACGGCCTCCCGGCTGTCCCGGTGGTCCCGGTCGCCTCCGCGGACGGTTAAAAAAATCTCAAGTGGGCCTACCTTAAGAGAGTGACAGTTACTCCCGCCGTTTGGCCGCTCAAAGTGCCACCGGACGCGCAGCAACGGGTGTGTGCGCTAAGTGCGAGAGGTGGCGTATTTACCCGCCGTGTCCGCTAGAGGGAGGTATTTCCCCGTTACAAGCTCCGGGAAGATCAGCGGGACGCGGAGAACGCTTAGCCGGGGTGCTGGGAGCCTCGTTCGGCTTAGAAAGTGAGGTGGAAAGCACTCGGGGAACCGGCTGGAGGTGCTCTGGAAGCTCAGCGGCCCGCGTAAAACGCTTAGCCGGGGCTCTGGAAGCCTCGTTCGGCTTAAACAGTGAGGAGGAAAGCACCCGGGGAACCGGCTGGAAGTGCTCCGGAAGCTCAGCGGGCCGCGTAAAACGCTTAGCCGGGGCTCTGGAAGCCTCGTTCGGCTTATAAAGCGAGGAGGAAAGCAGCCGGGGAACCGGCTGGAGGTGCTCTGGAAGTTCAGCGGACCGCGTAAAACGTTTAGCCGGGGCTCTGGAAGCCTCCTCGGGCGTCAAGAGTTAGGAGGAAAGCATTGTGAGGGCCGGCTGGGGGTGCTCTGGAAGTCCAGCGGGCCGCGTAAAACGCTTAGCCGGGGCTCTGGAAGCCTCGTTCGGCTTAAAGAGTGAGGAGGAAAGTACTGGGGGAACCGGCTGGAGGTGCTGTGGAAGCTCAGTGGGCTGCGTAAAACGCTTAGCCGAGGCTCTGGAAGCCTCCTCGGGCGTCAAGAGTTAGGAGGAAAGCCTCATGAGAACCGGCTGGAGGTGCTGTGGAAGCTCGGCGGGCCGCGTAAAACGCTTAGCCGGGGTGCTGGAAGCCTCCTCGGGCGTCAAGAGTTAGGAGGAAAGCATCATAAGAACCGGCTGGGGGTGCTGTGGAAGTCCAGCGGGCCGCGTAAAACGCTTAGCCGAGGCTCTGGAAGCCTCGTTCGGCTTAAAGAGTGAGGAGGAATGCATCATGAGAACCGGCTGGAGGTGCTGTGGAAGCTCAGCGGGCCGCGTAAAACGCTTATCCGAGGCTCTGGAAGCCTCCTCGGGCGTCAAGAGTTAGGAGGAAAGCCTCATGAGAACCGGCTGGAGGTGCTGTGGAAGCTCAGCGGGCCGCGTAAAACGCTTAGCCGGGGCTCTGGAAGCCTCGGGCGGCTTAGAAAGTGAGGAGGAAAGCAGCCGGGGAACCGGCTGGAGGTGCTTTGGAAGTTCAGCGGGCCGCGTAAAACGCTTAGCCGGGGCTCTGGAAGCCTCCTCGGGCGTCGAGAGTTAGGAGAAAAAGCACCCCCGAGAACCGGCCGGGTCGTCCACGAACCGCTAAAAAGATGTCGAGTGCCGCTACCTTAAGAGAGTCATAGTTACTCCCGCCGTTTGGCCGAAGGTGTATTTACTCGCCGTGTCCGCTGGAGGGAGGTATTTCCCCGCTCCAACGTCACCGGCGGCTTCCGAACGTCTCCCCGAGCGCTCGGAAGTCCGCGCGGGGGGGGGAGAAGCGGGCCGTGCGAGGTACCGGGTGGAGCTGGACCGTCACCTGGTCCGCTCGTCGGGCGCGCCGGCCGCTGGAAGTCGAACAAAGCTCCGCGATCTCATCCGCGGTGCTTGTAAAGTGCAGATCCGCTGGGCTGGAGCTATTTTGGGCCACTTGGCGCGCGCGCACGGCCTCCCGGAGGTGCCGGGTGGAGTGCGCGAGCGCACCGGCCGCTGGAAGTCGGATAAAGCTCCGCGATCTCATCCGCGGAGCTTGTAAAGTGCAGATCCGCTGGGCTGGAGCTATTTTCGGCCACTTGCGCATGCGCACGGCCTCCCGGAGGTGCCGGGTGGAGTGCGCGAGCGCACCGGCCGCTGGAAGTCGGATAAAGCTCCGCGATCTCATCCGCGGAGCTTGTAAAGTGCAGATCCGCTGGGCTGGAGCTATTTTCGGCCACTTGCGCATGCGCACGGCCTCCCGGAGGTTCCGGGCGGCGTGCGTAAGCGCACCGGCCGCTGGAAGTCGAATAATGCTCCGCGATCTCATCCGCGGTGCTTACAACTAGCCGATCCGGTCGGCCTGGAGCTATTTTCGGCCACTTGGCCCGCGCGCACGGCCTCCCGGCTGTCCCGGTGGTCCCGGTCGCCTCCGCGGGCGGTTAAAAAAATCTCAAGTGAGCCTACCTTAAGAGAGTGACTGTTACTCCCGCCGTTTGGCCGCTCAGAGTGCCACCGGACGCGCAGCAACGCGAGTGTGCGCTAAGTGCGAGAGGTGGCGTATTTACCCGCCGTGTCCGCTAGAGGGAGGTATTTCCCCGTTACAAGCTCCGGGAAGATCAGCGGGACGCGGAGAACGCTTAGCCGGGGCTCTGGAAGCCTCGGGCGGCTTAGAAAGTGAGGAGAAAAGCACCCGGAGAAGCGGCTGGAGGTGCTCTGGAAGTTCAGCGGGCCGCGTAAAACGCTTAGCCGGGGCTCTGGAAGCCTCGTTCGGCTTATAAAGTGAGGAGGAAAGCACTCGGGGAACCGGCTGGAGGTGCTGTGGAAGTTCAGCGGGCCGCGTAAAACGCTTAGCCGGGGCTCTGGAAGCCTCGTTCGGCTTAGGAAGTGAGGTGGAAAGCACCCGGAGAATATTTCAATATGATTTGACTATAAATGCGATCATATGTAGTATATATCACATATTTATCCACGAACCGTTCAAGAAAATGTCAAATGAGCCTAACTTAAGAGAGTGACTGTTACTCCCGCCGTTTGGCCGCTCAAAGTGCCACCGGACGCGCAGCAACGGGTGTGTGCGCTAAGTGCGAGAGGTGGCGTATTTACCCGCCGTGTCCGCTGGAGGGAGGTAATTCCCCGTTACGACCTCCGGGGAGATCAACGGGACGTGGAGAACGCTTAGCCGGGGCTCTGGAAGCCTCGGGCGGCTTAGAAAGTGAGGAGGAAAGCAGCCGGGGAACCGGCTGGAGGTGCTCTGGAAGCTCAGCGGGCCGCGCAAAACGCTTAGCCGGGGCTCTGGAAGCCTCGTTCGGCTTAAACAGTGAGGAGGAAAGCAGCCGTGGAACCGGCTGGAAGTGCTGTGGAGGCTCGGCGGGCCGCGTAAAATGCTTAGCCGGGGTGCTGGAAGCCTCGTTCGGCTTAAAGAGTGAGGAGTAAAGCACCATGAGGACCGTCTGGAGGTCTTCTGGAAGCACAGCGGGCCGTGGAGAACGCTTAGCCGGGGTGGTGGAAGCCTGGGCCGGCTTAGAGAGTGAGGAGTAAAGCACCATGAGGACCGGCTGGAGGTCTTCTGGAAGCACAGCGGGCCGTGGAGAACGCCGGGGTGCTGGAAGTCGAGTAAGGCTCAGCCATCTCGTCCAAGGTGCTTACAAAGTGCATGTCCGCTCGGCTGGAGGTATTTCCGGCCACCCGGCGCGTGTGCACGGCCTCTGGGTGGCTCCGGGCCGGCTAGAATTCCGGACCGCGATCGCTAACTCGCGGGACCCTAAATGGCCCGCGGACCAGCCGGCGGGACCTCGGTGACCACCCATCCGCCTCGCGGTGGTCCCCGGCCGGGTAGAATTCCGGACCGCGATCGGTACCTCGCGGGACCCTAAATGGCCCGCGGACCAGCCGGCGGGACCTCGGTGAGCACCCATCCGCCTCGCGGTGGTTCCCGGCCGGCTAGAATTCCGGACCGTGATCGCTAACTCGCGGGACCCTAAATGGCCCGCGGACCAGCCGGCGGGACCTCGGTGACCACCCATCCGCCTCGCGGTGGTCCCCGGCCGGGTAGAATTCCGGACCGCGATCGGTACCTCGCGGGACCCTAAATGTCCCGCGGACCAGCCGGCGGGACCTCGGTGAGCACCCATCCGCCTCGCGGTGGTTCCCGGCCGGCTAGAATTCCGGACCGCGATCGCTAACTCGCGGGACCCTAAATGGCCCGCGGACCAGCCGGCGGGACCTCATTGAAGACCCATCCGCCTCGCGGTGGTCCCCGGCCGGCTAGAATTCCGGACCGCGATCGGTACCTCGCGGGACCCTAAATGGCCCGCGGACCAGCCGGCGGGACCTCGGTGAGCACCCATCCGCCTCGCGGTGGTTCCCGGCCGGCTAGAATTCCGGACCGCGATCGCTAACTCGCGGGACCCTAAATGGCCCGCGGACCAGCCGGCGGGACCTCGGTGACCACCCATCCGCCTCGCGGTGGTCCCCGGCCGGGTAGAATTCCGGACCGCGATCGGTACCTCGCGGGACCCTAAATGGCCCGCGGACCAGCCGGCGGGACCTCGGTGAGCACCCATCCGCCTCGCGGTGGTTCCCGGCCGGCTAGAATTCCGGACCGCGATCGGTAACTCGCGGGACCCTAAATGGCCCGCGGACCAGCCGGCGGGACCTCGGTGAAGACCCATCCGCCTCGCGGTGGTCCCCGGCCGGCTAGAATTCCGGACCGCGATCGGTAACTCGCGGGACCCTAAATGGCCCGCGGACCAGCCGGCGGGACCTCGGTGAAGACCCATCCGCCTCGCGGTGGTCCCCGGCCGGGTAGAATTCCGGACCGCGATCGGTAACTCGCGGGACCCTAAATGGCCCGCGGACCAGCCGGCGGGACCTCGGTGAAGACCCATCCGCCTCGCGGTGGTCCCCGGCCGGCTAGAATTCCGGACCGCGATCGGTAACTCGCGGGACCCTAAATGGCCCGCGGACCAGCCGGCGGGACCTCGGTGAAGACCCATCCGCCTCGCGGTGGTCCCCGGCCGGCTAGAATTCCGGACCGCGATCGGTAACTCGCGGGACCCTAAATGGCCCGCGGACCAGCCGGCGGGACCTCGGTGAAGACCCATCCGCCTCGCGGTGGTCCCTGGCCGGGTAGAATTCCGGACCGCGATCGCTAACTCGCGGGACCCTAAATGGCCCGCGGACCAGCCGGCGGGACCTCGGTGAAGACCCATCCGCCTCGCGGTGGTCCCCGGCCGGCTAGAATTCCGGACCGCGATCGCTAACTCTCGGGACCCTAAATGGCCCGCGGACCAGCCGGCGGGACCTCGGTGACCACCCATCCGCCTCGCGGTGGTCCCTGGCCGGCTAGAATTCCGGACCGCGATCGCTAACTCGCGGGACCCTAAATGGCCCGCGGACCAGCCGGCGGTACCTCGGTGACCACCCATCCGCCTCGCGGTGGTCCCTGGCCGGGTAGAATTCCGGACCGCGATCGGTAACTCGCGGGACCCTAAATGGCCCGCGGACCAGCCGGCGGGACCTCGGTGAAGACCCATCCGCCTCGCGGTGGTCCCCGGCCGGCTAGAATTCCGGACCGCGATCGCTAACTCGCGGGACCGCAATTGGCCCGCGGACCAGCCGGCGGGACCCGCTTGACTTCCTATCCGCCTTCGCTGGTTCCCAAGTCGGCTAGAATTCCGGACCGCGATCGCTAACTCGCGGGACCGCAATTGGCCCGCGGACCAGCCGGCGGGACCCACTTGACTTCCTATCCGCCTTCGCTGGTTCCCAAGTCGGCTAGAATTCCGGACCGCAATCGCTAACTCGCGGGACCGCAATTGGCCCGCGGACCAGCCGGCGGGACCCAATCCACTTCCTATCCGCCTTCGCTGGTTCCCAAGTCGGCTAGAATTCCGGACCGCGATCGCTAACTCGCGGGACCGCAATTGGCCCGCGGACCAGCCGGCGGGACGCGCTTGACTTCCTATCCGCCTTCGCTGGTTCCCAAGTCGGCCACAAATTACGATTATTCGGCCTCTCGCTCTGGAAGTGCCATCGGCACTTGCTCGGAAAAGTGTCCGCCTCTTCTGGTTCCCTAGGTCGGCCGCCAAATGCGAAAAATCGGCCTCTACCCCGTTTGGGTACCAGGGGTAGGGTGCAGTACCAACTTTGGTCTTCAGGTGCGCCAGAGCGCGATGGTTGGTCCCACTAGTCAGCGTACTCATCGACGGTTTACTCCCCTTTCGCAAAATATAGTGGGCACGTATGTGCAGGACTGTTTATTTTTATTTTGAAAAATTTTCTAAGTGCCAGCGGACGCTGGCACACGACGTGTCCGAGCCACGATGGTGCCCAGGCCGGACAGCGACGGCGAAAAAGCCCATTCTGGAAGTTTCGAATATGCCAACGGCAAAAGCGGCGTGATGTGTCCGCCTCGGCTGGTTCTCCGGCCGGCCAGAAAAAGTGAAAATTCGGCCTCTCGCTCTGGAGGTCCGACGAACTTTGGCGAATATTTTCTAAGTGCCAACGGGTGTTACACCGTAATGTGTCCGACGCGGCTGGTTCCTCCGGTCGGCCAGAAAAAGTGAAAATTCGGCCTCTTCGCCTGGAAGTCCGGCCGACTTGGGCGAATATTTTCTAAGTGCCAACGGGTGTTGCGCCGAAATGTGTCCGACTCGGCTGGTTCCCCGAGTCGGCCCGAACGAGCGAAAATTCGGCCTCTTCGCCTGGAAGTCCGACGAACTTTGGCGAATATTTTCTAAGTGCCAACGGGTGTTCGGCCGTAATGTGTCCGACTCGGCTGGTTCCCCGAGTCGGCCCGAACGAGCGAAAATTCGGCCTCTTCGCCTGGAGGTCCAACGAACTTTGGCGAATATTTTCTAAGTGCCAACGGGTGTTACACCGTAATGTGTCCGACTCGGCTGGTTCCCCGAGTCGGTCAGAAAAAGTGAAAATTCAGGCTCTTCGCCTGGAAGTCCGGCCGACTTTGGCGAATATTTTCTAAGTGCCAACGGGTTTTCGGCCGTAATGTGTCCGACTCGGCTGGTTCCCCGAGTCGGCCCGAACGAGCGAAAATTCAGCCTCTTCGCCTGGAAGTCCGGCCGACTTTGGCGAATATTTTCTAAGTGCCAACGGGTGTTCGGCCGTAACGTGTCCGACTCGGCTGGTTCCCCGAGTCGGCCCGAACGAGTGAAAATTCGGCCTCTTGCTCTGGAAGTCCTGCCAATTTGAGCGAATATTTTCTAAGTGCCATCGGGTCTTGCCCGGAAAAGTGTCCGACTCGGCTGGTTCCCTAGTTCGGCCACATAATGTGAAAATTCGGCCTCTTGCTCTGGAAGTCCTGCCAACTTGAGCGAATATTTTCTAAGTGCCATCGGGTCTTGCCCGGAAAAGTGTCCGACTCGGCTGGTTCCCCGAGTCGGCCCGAACGAGCGAAAATTCGGCCTCTTGCTCTGGAAGTCCTGCCAACTTGAGCGAATATTTTCTAAGTGCCATCGGGTCTTGCCCGGAAAAGTGTCCGACTCGGCTGGTTCCCCGAGTCGGCCCGAACGAGCGAAAATTCGGCCTCTTGCTCTGGAAGTCCTGCCAACTTGAGCGAATATTTTCTAAGTGCCATCGGGTCTTGCCCGGAAAAGTGTCCGACTCGGCTGGTTCCCCGAGTCGGCCACGGAATGTGAAAATTCGGCCTCTTGCTCTGGAAGTCCTGCCAACTTGAGCGAATATTTTCTAAGTGCCATCGGGTCTTGCCCGGAAAAGTGTCCGACTCGGCTGGTTCCCCGAGTCGGCCCGAACGAGCGAAAATTCGGCCTCTTGCTCTGGAAGTCCTGCCAACTTGAGCGAATATTTTCTAAGTGCCATCGGGTCTTGCCCGGAAAAGTGTCCGACTCGGCTGGTTCCCTAGTTCGGCCACATAATGTGAAAATTCGGCCTCTTGCTCTGGAAGTCCTGCCAACTTGAGCGAATATTTTCTAAGTGCCATCGGGTCTTGCCCGGAAAAGTGTCCGACTCGTCTGGTTCCCCGAGTCGGCCCGAACGAGCGAAAATTCGGCCTCTTGCTCTGGAAGTCCTGCCAACTTGAGCGAATATTTTCTAAGTGCCATCGGGTCTTGCCCGGAAAAGTGTCCGACTCGGCTGGTTCCCCGAGTCGGCCACGGAATGTGAAAATTCGGCCTCTTGCTCTGGAAGTCCTGCCAACTTGAGCGAATATTTTCTAAGTGCCATCGGGTCTTGCCCGGAAAAGTGTCCGACTCGGCTGGTTCCCCGAGTCGGCCCGAACGAGCGAAAATTCGGCCTCTTGCTCTGGAAGTCCTGCCAACTTGAGCGAATATTTTCTAAGTGCCATCGGGTCTTGCCCGGAAAAGTGTCCGACTCGGCTGGTTCCCTAGTTCGGCCACATAATGTGAAAATTCGGCCTCTTGCTCTGGAAGTCCTGCCAACTTGAGCGAATATTTTCTAAGTGCCATCGGGTCTTGCCCGGAAAAGTGTCCGACTCGTCTGGTTCCCCGAGTCGGCCCGAACGAGCGAAAATTCGGCCTCTTGCTCTGGAAGTCCTGCCAACTTGAGCGAATATTTTCTAAGTGCCATCGGGTCTTGCCCGGAAAAGTGTCCGACTCGGCTGGTTCCCCGAGTCGGCCACGGAATGTGAAAATTCGGCCTCTCGCTCTGGAAGTCCTGCCAACTTGAGCGAATATTTTCTAAGTGCCATCGGGTCTTGCCCGGAAAAGTGTCCGACTCGGCTGGTTCCCCGAGTCGGCCCGAACGAGCGAAAATTCGGCCTCTCGCTCTGGAAGTCCTGCCAACTTGAGCGAATATTTTCTAAGTGCCATCGGGTCTCTCCCGGAAAAGTGTCCGACTCGTCCGGTTCCCTAGTTCGGCCACATAATGTGAAAATTCGGCCTCTTGCTCTGGAAGTCCTGCCAACTTGAGCGAAAATTTTCTAAGTGCCATCGGGTCTCTCCCGGAAAAGTGTCCGACTCGTCCGGTTCCCTAGTTCGGCCACATAATGTGAAAATTCGGCCTCTTGCTCTGGAAGTCCTGCCAACTTGAGCGAATATTTTCCAAGTGCCATCGGGTCTCTCCCGGAAAAGTGTCCGCCTCGTCCGGTTCCCTAGTTCGGCCACGGAATGTGAAAATTCGGCCTCTCTGAGGTACCAGGGGTACGCATTTAGGTACCAGGGGTAGTCGCTGAGGTACCAGGGGTATGCATTTAGGTACCAGGGGAGACCACTACGGTCTGTTGGTCCCCCTAGTTAGTGTACTCATCGGTTTACTCCCCTTTCGCAAAATATAGTCGGCACGTATGTGCAGGACTGTTTATTTTTATTTTGAAAAATGTTCTAAGTGCCAACGGAAGCTGGCACACGAACTGTCCGAGCCACGATGGTGCCCAGGCCGGACAGCGACGGCGAAAAAGCCGATGTGTGTTTGATGGAAGTTTCGAATATTTTCAAAGTGCCAACGGCACTTGCGGGGTGATGTGTCCGCCTCGTCTGGTTCCCCAGGTCGGCCAGAAAAAGTGAAAATTCGGCCTCTTCTCCTGGAAGTCCGGCCAAGTTTGGCGAATATTTTCAAAGTGCCAACGGCACTTGCGGGGTGATGTGTCCGCCTCGTCTGGTTCCCCAGGTCGGCCAGAACAAGTGAAAATTCGGCCTCTTCTCCTGGAAGTCCGGCCAAGTTTGGCGAATATTTTCAAAGTGCCAACGGCACTTGCGGGGTGATGTGTCCGCCTCGTCTGGTTCCCCAGGTCGGCCAGAACAAGTGAAAATTCGGCCTCTTCTCCTGGAAGTCCGGCCAAGTTTGGCGAATATTTTCAAAGTGCCAACGGCACTTGCGGGGTGATGTGTCCGCCTCGTCTGGTTCCCCATAACGGCCAGAACAAGTGAAAATTCGGCCTCTTCTCCTGGAAGTCTGGCCAAGTTTGGCGAATATTTTCAAAGTGCCAACGGCACTTGCGGGGTGATGTGTCCGCCTCGTCTGGTTCCCCATAACGGCCAGAACAAGTGAAAATTCGGCCTCTTCTCCTGGAAGTCTGGCCAAGTTTGGCGAATATTTTCAAAGTGCCAACGGCACTTGCGGGGTGATGTGTCCGCCTCGTCTGGTTCCCCATAACGGCCAGAACAAGTGAAAATTCGGCCTCTTCTCCTGGAAGTCTGGCCAAGTTTGGCGAATATTTTCTAAGTGCCAACGACTCAACCAGCGTAAAGTGTCCGCCTCGGCTGGTTCCCCACAACGGCCAGAACAAGTGAAAATTCGGCCTCTTCTCCTGGAAGTCTGGCCAAGTTTGGCGAATATTTTCTAAGTGCCAACGACTCAACCAGCGTAAAGTGTCCGCCTCGGCTGGTTCCCCAGGTCGGCCACCAAAAGTGAAAATTCGGCCTCTTCTCCTGGAAGTCTGGCCAAGTTTGGCAAATATTTTCTAAGTGCCAACGACTCGACCAGCGTAAAGTGTCCGCCTCGGCTGGTTCCCCATAACGGCCACCAAAAGTGAAAATTCGGCCTCTTCTCCTGGAAGTCAAGCCAAGTTTGGCAAATATTTTCTAAGTGCCAACGACTCAACAGCCGTAAAGTGTCCGCCTCGGCTGGTTCCCCAGGTCGGCCACCAAAAGTGAAAATTCGGCCTCTTCTCCTGGAAGTCTGGCCAAGTTTGGCGAATATTTTCTAAGTGCCAACGACTCAACCAGCGTAAAGTGTCCGCCTCGGCTGGTTCCCCATAACGGCCACCAAAAGTGAAAATTCGGCCTCTTCTCCTGGAAGTCAAGCCAAGTTTGGCAAATATTTTCTAAGTGCCAACGGCTCTTGAGCCGAAAAGTGTCCGCCTCGGCTGGTTCCCCATAACGGCCATGAAAAGTGAAAATTCGGCCTCTTCTCCTGGAAGTCAAGCCAAGTTTGGCAAATATTTTCTAAGTGCCAACGACTCAACCAGCCTAAAGTGTCCGCCTCGGCTGGTTCCCCAGGTCGGCCACCAAAAGTGAAAATTCGGCCTCTTCTCCTGGAAGTCTGGCCAAGTTTGGCAAATATTTTCTAAGTGCCAACGACTCAACCAGCCTAAAGTGTCCGCCTCGGCTGGTTCCCCAGGTCGGCCACCAAAAGTGAAAATTCGGCCTCTTCTCCTGGAAGTCAAGCCAAGTTTGGCGAATATTTTCTAAGTGCCAACGACTCAACCAGCCTAAAGTGTCCGCCTCGGCTGGTTCCCCAGGTCGGGTACCACAAGTGAAAATTCGGCCTCTTCTCCTGGAAGTCAAGCCAAGTTTGGCGAATATTTTCTAAGTGCCATCGACTCGACCAGCGTAAAGTGTCCGCCTCGGCTGGTTCCCCATAACGGCCCACAAAAGTGAAAATTCGGCCTCTTCTCCTGGAAGTCAAGCCAAGTTTGGCAAATATTTTCTAAGTGCCAACGACTCAACCAGCGTAAAGTGTCCGCCTCGGCTGGTTCCCCATAACGGCCACCAAAAGTGAAAATTCGGCCTCTTCTCCTGGAAGTCTGGCCAAGTTTGGCAAATCTTTTCTAAGTGCCAACGACTCAACCAGCCTAAAGTGTCCGCCTCGGCTGGTTCCCCAGGTCGGCCACCAAAAGTGAAAATTCGGCCTCTTCTCCTGGAAGTCTGGCCAAGTTTGGCAAATATTTTCTAAGTGCCAACGACTCAACCAGCCTAAAGTGTCCGCCTCGGCTGGTTCCCCAGGTCGGCCACCAAAAGTGAAAATTCGGCCTCTTCTCCTGGAAGTCAAGCCAAGTTTGGCGAATATTTTCTAAGTGCCAACGACTCAACCAGCCTAAAGTGTCCGCCTCGGCTGGTTCCCCAGGTCGGCCACCAAAAGTGAAAATTCGGCCTCTTCTCCTGGAAGTCAAGCCAAGTTTGGCAAATATTTTCTAAGTGCCAACGACTCAACCAGCGTAAAGTGTCCGCCTCGGCTGGTTCCCCAGGTTGGCCACCAAAAGTGAAAATTCGGCCTCTTCTCCTGGAAGTCAAGCCAAGTTTGGCAAATATTTTCTAAGTGCCAACGGCTCTTGAGCCGAAAAGTGTCCGCCTCGGCTG
Source organism: Syngnathus floridae (assembly GCF_059516105.1). Classification (NCBI taxonomy): domain Eukaryota; kingdom Metazoa; phylum Chordata; class Actinopteri; order Syngnathiformes; family Syngnathidae; genus Syngnathus; species Syngnathus floridae. The sequence continues at coordinate 20,216 of NW_028284140.1, read as the reverse complement.
GTTCCCCAGGTCGGCCACCAAAAGCGAAAATTCGGCCTCTTCTCCTGGAAGTCAAGCCAAGTTTGGCAAATATTTTCTAAGTGCCAACGGCTCTTGAGCCGAAAAGTGTCCGCCTCGGCTGGTTCCCCAGGTCGGCCACCAAAAGCGAAAATTCGGCCTCTTCTCCTGGAAGTCCTGCCAACTTGTGCGAATTTTTTCTAAGTGCCAACGACTCAACAGCCGTAAAGTGTCCGCCTCGGCTGGTTCCCCATAACGGCCACCAAAAGCGAAAATTCGGCCTCTTGCTCTGGAAGTCCTGCCAACTTGTGCGAATTTTTTCTAAGTGCCAACGACTCAACAGCCGTAAAGTGTCCGCCTCGGCTGGTTCCCCATAACGGCCACCAAAAGCGAAAATTCGGCCTCTGGCCCCGGAAGTCCTGCCAACTTGTGCGAATTTTTTCTAAGTGCCAACGGCTCTTGAGCCGAAAAGTGTCCGCCTCGGCTGGTTCCCGCGGTCGGCCGCCGAAAGCGAAAATTCGGCCTCTCCCTCTTTAGGTACCAGGGGTTGGGGTACCAGGGGTAGGGTGCAGTACCAACTTTGGTCTTCAGGTGCGCCAGAGTACGATGGTTGGTCCCCCTAGTCAGCGTACTCATCAACGATTTACCCCCCTTTCGCAAAATATAGTCAGAACGAGCATGGGGGGCGCATAATTTACCCCACAAAATGAAAGGGCCCGGTGCCGAGCGCTTGGTCATGGCCGCCAGCAGCGCCCCTTGCTCGGTGGGAACACAACACGCAGGGTTGCACAGCACCCTGGAAGGCACAAAGAGAGTGAAAAATTTTCTAAGTGTCACTCTTGACGAAAAATGTCTAAGTGCCTCTCTTGACGAAAAATTTCTAAGTGCCACGCTTGACGAAAAATGTCTAAGTGCCACAGCGCTCGAAAATTTCCTAAGTGCGAGCACGGCTGTGAAATATTCAAAGTACAAGGAACGCTGGCAGAATCTCTCGACGGCCGTCTGCTCCCGGCGGCCGCCGTGAAGTCTCCCCTCCCGGGGACGGCTGTCTGCTCCCGGCAGCCGTCCTTAACCCCCTCCCCACACGTTGGACGAACACCAGCCGAGGGCGAAAGGCTCGCGGTGTGGAAGGATCGTGGCCACGGCTAATCTAGCGATGCCCGCGTTGGACGGTCACACCGCACGACAGAGCGGGGCCTGCATCCGGCGCGAGGCGGCCTTCAGGCACGTGGCTCGAGACGACCTCACCCGCCCTAGCCCGGAGCGGAAAGACTTTGAAATTTTCAAAGTCCAAGGAACACTGGCAGAATGGGAGGACCGGCCGCCTCCTTAAACACAGGCCGGAGAGATGGAGCGGGATCAGCGGCCCGCGCGTTGAGCGAACACCGGCCGAGGGCGAAAGGCTCGCGGTGTGGAAGGATCGTGGCCACGGCTAATCTAGCGATGCCCGCGTTGGACGGTCACACCGCACGACAGAGCGGGGCCTGCATCCGGCGCGAGGCGGCCTTCAGGCACGTGGTTCGAGACGACCTCACCCGCCCTAGCCCGGAGCGGAAAGACTTTTCAAAGTCCAAGGAACACTGGCAGAATGGGAGGACCGGCCGCCTCCTTAAACACAGGCCGGAGCGACCGAGCGGGATCAGCGGCCCGCGCGCAGGGTCTTTGAAATGTACAAAGTCCTAGGGACAATGGCAGAATCGCTCGACGGCCGTCTGCTCCCGGCGGCCGCGGTGAAGGGACTGTACACCCCACCCGGGGACGGCTGTCTGCTCCCGGCAGCCGTCCTTCCCCCCCACCCCACACGTTGACCGACACCGGCCGAGGGCGAAAGGCTCGCGGTGTGGAAGGATCGTGGCCACGGCTAATCTAGCGATGCCCGCGTTGGACGGTCACACCGCACGACAGAGCGGGGCCTGCATCCGGCGCGAGGCGGCCTTCAGGCACGTGGTTCGAGACGACCTCACCCGCCCTAGCCCGGAGCGAAAAGACTTTGAAATATTCAAAGTCCAAGGAACACTGGCAGAATGGGAGGACCGGCCGCCTCCTTAAACACAGGCCGGAGCGACCGAGCGGGATCAGCGGCCCGCGCGGAGGGTCTTTAAAATGTACAAAGTCCTAGGAACAATGGCAGAATCGCTCGACGGCCGTCTGCTCCCGGCGGCCGCGGTGGAAGGACTGTACACCCCACCCGGGGACGGCTGTCTGCTCCCGGCAGCCGTCCTTCCCCCCCACCCACACGTTGACCGACACCGGCCGAGGGCGAAAGGCTCGCGGTGTGGAAGGATCGTGGCCACGGCTAATCTAGCGATGCCCGCGTTGGACGGTCACACCGCACGACAGAGCGGGGCCGCATCTGGCGCGAGGCGGCCTTCAGGCACGTGGTTCGAGACGACCTCACCCGCCCTAGCCCGGAGCGGAAAGACTTTGAAATTTTCAAAGTCCAAGGAACACTGGCAGAATGGGAGGACCGGCCGCCTCCTTAAACACAGGCCGGGCGAAAAATATGCGAATGTTGGGTCTCATCCAAGAAAGGGAGTTACCGGCCGCCTCCTTAAACACAGGCCGGGCGAAAAATATGCGAATGGTCCATCCAAGGAAGGAGGACCGGCCGCCTCCTTAAACACAGGCCGGGCGAAAAATATGCGAATGGTCCATCCAAGGAAGGAGGAGCGGCCGCCTCCTTAAACACAGGCCGGAGAGATGGAGCGGGATCAGCGGC
>NW_028284140.1:0-5000 GCF_059516105.1 Syngnathus floridae | reverse complement strand
ATCCGCCTCTCGGTGGTCCTTGCCGGGCGTGGGTCGGCGTCCGCTGTCGGTAGGTGACGGGACCATTATTGGCCCGCGGACCAGCCGGCGGGGCTCTCTTGAGAGTTTACCCGCCTTCGCTGGTTCCCTGGTCGGCCACGAGTAGCGAGAATTCGGCCTCTTCGCCCGGAGCGCGGAGCGACTTTTGCGAAAATGCACTAAGTGCCAAAGCCCATTCATTTACAACGGCGTGTCCGCCAGAGGGCGCATTTCCCGCCGCGGACCGGCCGGCGGGGCTCGTCGGAGAGCGTATCCGCCTCTCGGTGGTTCTTACCGGGCGTGGGACGGCGTCCGCTGTGGGTACGTTACGGGACCACGTTCGGCCCGCGGACCAGCCGGCGGGGCTCTCTTGAAAGCTTACCCGCCTTCGCTGGTTCCCCGGTCGGCCGCGAGTGGCGAGAATTCGGCCTCTTCACCTGGAGCGCGGAGCGACTTTTGCGAAAATTTTTCTAAGTGCCAAGGGCTCTCGCGCCGCGATGCGTCCGCCTCTGCTGGTTCCCTGGTCGGCCACGAGTGGCGAGAATTCGGCCTCTTCACCTGGAGCGCGGAGCGACTTTTGCCAATTTTTTTCTAAGTGCCAAGGGCTCTTGCGCCGCGATGCGTCCGCCTCTGCTGGTTCCCCGGTCGGCCGCGAGTGGCGAGAATTCGGCCTCTTCACCCGGAGCGACTTTTGCCAATTTTTTTCTAAGTGCCAAGGGCTCTCGCGCCGCGATGCGTCCGCCTCTGCTGGTTCCCCGGTCGGCCGCGAGTGGCGAGAATTCGGCCTCTTCACCTGGAGCACGGAGCAACTTTTGCCAAATTTTTTCTAAGTGCCAAGGGCTCTCGCGCCGCGATGCGTCCGCCTCTGCTGGTTCCCCGGTCGGCCGCGAGTGGCGAGAATTCGGCCTCTTCACCCGGAGCCCGGGCCGACTCCCGCCGATACGATCACATCATGATCCAATAGCGAGTGTCGTATAACTATAACATGATGTACAAAATAAATATATAAATATTAACATCCCCTATAAACATTAAATATATAAATATTAACATCACCTATAAACATTAAACATATAAATATTAACATCGCCTATAAACATGATGAATACAGTGTTTATAACCGAATGCTCATTTTGTATTATTTGGCTTTAAATGCGATCATATGTAGTATATATCATGTATTTATCCACGAACCGTTAAAGAGATGTCAAGTCAGGCTACCTTAAGAGAGTCATAGTTACTCCCGCCGTTTACCCGCCTCTGTGCGAGAGGCGGTGTAATTTCTCTCCGTGTCCGCTGGAGGGAGGTATTTCCCCGTTACGACCTCCGGGAAGATCACCGGGACGCGGAGAACGCTTAGCCGGGGCGCTGGAAGCCTCGTTCGGCTTATAAAGTGAGGAGGAAAGCACTCGGGGAACCGGCTGGGGGTGCTGGGGAAGTTCAGCGGGCCGCGTAAAACGCTTAGCCGGGGCTCTGGAAGCCTCGTTCGGCTTAAAGAGTGAGGAGGAATGCATCATGAGAACCGGCTGGAGGTGCTTTGGAAGCTCGGCGGGCCGCGTAAAACGCTTAGCCGGGGCTCTGGAAGCCTCCTCGGGGGTCAAGAGTTAGGAGGAAAGCCCCATGAGAACCGGCTGGAGGTGCTCCGGAAGCTCAGCGGGCCGCGTAAAACGCTTAGCCGGGGTGCTGGAAGTCTCCTCGGGCGTCAAGAGTGAGGAGGAAAGCACTCGGGGAACCGGCTGGGGGTGCTGGGGAAGTTCAGCGGGCCGCGTAAAACGCTTAGCCGGGGCTCTGGAAGCCTCGTTCGGCTTAAACAGTGAGGATGGGAGCACCCGGAGAACCGGCTGGAGGTGCTCTGGAAGTCCAGCGGGCCGCGTAAAACGCTTAGCCGGGGCTCTGGAAGCCTCGTTCGGCTTAAACAGTGAGGATGGGAGCACCCGGAGAACCGGCTGGAGGTGCTCTGGAAGTCCAGCGGGCCGCGTAAAACGCTTAGCCGGGGCTCTGGAAGCCTCGTTCGGCTTAAACAGTGAGGATGGGAGCACCCGGGGAACCGGCTGGAGGTGCTCTGGAAGTCCAGCGGGCCGCGTAAAACGCTTAGCCGGGGCTCTGGAAGCCTCCTCGGGCGTCAAGAGTGAGGAGGAATGCATCATGAGAACCGGCTGGAGGTGCTGTGGAAGCTCGGCGGGCCGCGTAAAACGCTTAGCCGAGGCTCTGGAAGCCTCCTCGGGCTTCAAGAGTTAGGAGGAAAGCCCCATGAGAACCGGCTGGAGGTGCTGTGGAAGCTCGGCGGGCCGCGTAAAACGCTTAGCCGGGTCTCTGGAAGCCTCGTTCGGCTTAAAGAGTGAGGAGTGAAGCACCCGGAGAACCGCCTGGAAGTGCTGTGGAGGCTCGGCGGGCCGCGTAAAACGCTTAGCCGGGGCTCTGGAAGCCTCGTTCGGCTTAAACAGTGAGCAGGAAAGCACCCGTGGAACCGGCTGGAGGTGCGGTGGAAGCTCAGCGGGCCGCGTAAAACGCTTAGCCGGGGCTCTGGAAGCCTCCTCGGGGGTCAAGAGTTAGGAGAAAAAGCACCCCCGAGAACCGGCCGGGTCCTCCACGAACCGTGAAAAAGATGTCGAGTGCCTCTACCTTAAGAGAGTCATAGTTACTCCCGCCGTTTGGCCGAAGGTGTATTTACTCGCCGTGTCCGCTGGAGGGAGGTATTTCCCCGCTCCAACGGCACCGGCGGCTTCCGAACGTCTCCCCGAGCGCTCGGAAGTCCGCGCGGGGGGGAGAAGCGGGCCGTGCGAGGTACCGGGTGGAGCTGGACCGTCACCGGGTCCGCTCGTCGTGCGCGCCGGCCGCTGGAAGTCGAAAAAAGCTCCGCGATCTCATCCGCGGAGTGCAGATCCGCTGGGCTGGAGCTATTTTGGGCCACTTGGCGCGCGCGCACGGCCTCCCGGAGGTGCCGGGTGGAGTGCGCGAGCGCACCGGCCGCTGGAAGTCGGATGAAGTTCCGCGATCTCATCCGCGGAGCTTGTAAAGTGCAGATCCGGTCGGCCTGGAGCTATTTTCGGCCACTTGGCGCATGCGCACGGCCTCCCGGAGGTGCCGGGTGGAGTGCGCGAGCGCACCGGCCGCTGGAAGTCGGATAAAGCTCCGCGATCTCATCCGCGGTGCTTGTAAAGTGCAGATCCGGTCGGCTAGGAGCTATTTTCGGCCACTTGCGCATGCGCACGGCCTCCCGGAGGTTCCGGGCGGCGTGCGTAAGCGCACGGGCCGCTGGAAGTCGAATAATGCTCCGCGATCTCATCCGCGGTGCTTGTAAACAGCCGATCCGCTGGGCTGGAGCTATTTTGGGCCACTTGGCGCGCGCGCACGGCCTCCCGGAGGTTCCGGGCGGCGTGCCGGGTGGAGTGCGCGAGCGCACCGGCCGCTGGAAGTCGAATAATGCTCCGCGATCTCATCCGCGGTGCTTACAACTAGCCGATCCGGTCGGCCTGGAGCTATTTTCGGCCACTTGGCCCGCGCGCACGGCCTCCCGGCTGTCCCGGTGGTCCCGGTCGCCTCCGCGGACGGTTAAAAAAATCTCAAGTGGGCCTACCTTAAGAGAGTGACAGTTACTCCCGCCGTTTGGCCGCTCAAAGTGCCACCGGACGCGCAGCAACGGGTGTGTGCGCTAAGTGCGAGAGGTGGCGTATTTACCCGCCGTGTCCGCTAGAGGGAGGTATTTCCCCGTTACAAGCTCCGGGAAGATCAGCGGGACGCGGAGAACGCTTAGCCGGGGTGCTGGGAGCCTCGTTCGGCTTAGAAAGTGAGGTGGAAAGCACTCGGGGAACCGGCTGGAGGTGCTCTGGAAGCTCAGCGGCCCGCGTAAAACGCTTAGCCGGGGCTCTGGAAGCCTCGTTCGGCTTAAACAGTGAGGAGGAAAGCACCCGGGGAACCGGCTGGAAGTGCTCCGGAAGCTCAGCGGGCCGCGTAAAACGCTTAGCCGGGGCTCTGGAAGCCTCGTTCGGCTTATAAAGCGAGGAGGAAAGCAGCCGGGGAACCGGCTGGAGGTGCTCTGGAAGTTCAGCGGACCGCGTAAAACGTTTAGCCGGGGCTCTGGAAGCCTCCTCGGGCGTCAAGAGTTAGGAGGAAAGCATTGTGAGGGCCGGCTGGGGGTGCTCTGGAAGTCCAGCGGGCCGCGTAAAACGCTTAGCCGGGGCTCTGGAAGCCTCGTTCGGCTTAAAGAGTGAGGAGGAAAGTACTGGGGGAACCGGCTGGAGGTGCTGTGGAAGCTCAGTGGGCTGCGTAAAACGCTTAGCCGAGGCTCTGGAAGCCTCCTCGGGCGTCAAGAGTTAGGAGGAAAGCCTCATGAGAACCGGCTGGAGGTGCTGTGGAAGCTCGGCGGGCCGCGTAAAACGCTTAGCCGGGGTGCTGGAAGCCTCCTCGGGCGTCAAGAGTTAGGAGGAAAGCATCATAAGAACCGGCTGGGGGTGCTGTGGAAGTCCAGCGGGCCGCGTAAAACGCTTAGCCGAGGCTCTGGAAGCCTCGTTCGGCTTAAAGAGTGAGGAGGAATGCATCATGAGAACCGGCTGGAGGTGCTGTGGAAGCTCAGCGGGCCGCGTAAAACGCTTATCCGAGGCTCTGGAAGCCTCCTCGGGCGTCAAGAGTTAGGAGGAAAGCCTCATGAGAACCGGCTGGAGGTGCTGTGGAAGCTCAGCGGGCCGCGTAAAACGCTTAGCCGGGGCTCTGGAAGCCTCGGGCGGCTTAGAAAGTGAGGAGGAAAGCAGCCGGGGAACCGGCTGGAGGTGCTTTGGAAGTTCAGCGGGCCGCGTAAAACGCTTAGCCGGGGCTCTGGAAGCCTCCTCGGGCGTCGAGAGTTAGGAGAAAAAGCACCCCCGAGAACCGGCCGGGTCGTCCACGAACCGCTAAAAAGATGTCGAGTGCCGCTACCTTAAGAGAGTCATAGTTACTCCCGCCGTTTGGCCGAAGGTGTATTTACTCGCCGTGTCCGCTGGAGGGAG
>NW_028284139.1:52500-70000 GCF_059516105.1 Syngnathus floridae | reverse complement strand
TACCTTCGCCGTAACGAGAGGAGCCGGGCCGCGCTCCGTAAGCGTCTCCGCGGGGAGCAGGTCGCGTCCCGTCGCTGCCTCCGGAGCCGACCTCGCCCGCGCGACGCCGCTTTGTCTGCCGAGCGCTCGTGCTGTGGCCAGATCAGACCCGTAGGACGCTGGCCGGAAGGCGCTGGGGCAGAGCGGATCGCCGCGCGGCGGGACGGTCACGGAACGGTATTGACGGGGAGACGAGCTCGGGGAGAGCGAACTCGGCAACGGGGGTGGCACATCGGTTGGGCTCGAGCAGGCGGCTTAGGAGCAACCGCGAGGGAACACGGCGGGGTCCGGGGGAAAGGGCGACGGCCGCCCGCGACTCGTCACGGTAACCCAGGCGGGAAGCTGCGCTCCGTCCGAGTCAGACTCGGTCGTCGCGGCCCGGCTGAGGCTCGCTTGGTCGAGGGGGCGCGGCGCTGTGCCGGCGACTTTGCCCGCGCGAGGCACGTACGCTGTGGTCCGAAGGAAGAAGCGCGCGTCCCGAGTCAGACTCGGGCGCCGCAACCCGACGGTATCTCGCTGCGGCCAGGATGCGGAGTTGAGTCGGCACTGGGGGGATCCGGGAAGGACGAAGGGGCGGCGGCCAACAGTCGCAGCTCGTCGCCGCTGTCACCCAGACGGGAAGCTGCGCCCCGGCCGAGTCAGACTCGGTCGGTGCGGCCCGCTGCGGCCAGCTGGAGAGTGAGCTACGTGCCTGTACCGTGCTCCCGACGAACCGTCCCGGGGGGCTGGTGACGTCGCGCGATCGGCGCTTGATGCTGCGACCGGGAGGGAAGCTGCGCCCCGTCCGAGTCAGACTCGGTCGTTGCGGCCCACCCGAGCCCGCACGCCTCACGCGGAGGGGTCATACGCCCCGGCGGCCACGATAGACGTCCTCCCGCTTCGCGGTGGTCGGGAGGGCTTAGCGGATAGGTGCAGATGCGGGGGCGGCTTCCCGAGATAGCCGTCCCTAGGTTAGGCGAGGGTTTGAGAAACATCTTTCGCGGTAGACCGGCGCGGCCGGCGGACGCCCACGTGGCGTGCCGCGAGTCGGATCGCGCGCTCGGCCTCCGTTGATGACCGCTAGGTGCGTGCGTGGAATCGGGGCGTCTCGGTCTCGCTGCCGTACGGCTCGCGCTAGGCCTGCGGGGGCGGCGTCGGAGCGCGCGCTCGCGCGGCGGCCGTAGCGCTAGAGGGCGACCCGCAAGTGGGGAGGAACCGTCCACCCAACGCCGGCGCTAGCCGGGGCCGGTGGGGGCCCTACCAAGGCGGGTCATGGTCGCATGTCGGTCGGTCCGGCCTCTGTTTACCGAGGCGGCCGGCACCTCCATCTGCCTTGGATGCCCCGAATCCGCAGACTTTCCTCCGGCCTCAGCTTAACGAGACGGCCGTTGCCTCCATCCTTGGATGTTAACATTCGCAGAGTTTCAGCTCCGGGCTAGGGCGGGTGAAGTCGTCTCGAACCACGTGCCTGAAGGCCGCCTCGCGCCGGATGCAGGCCCCGCTCTGTCGTGCGGTGTGACCGTCCAACGCGGGCATCGCTAGATTAGCCGTGGCCACGATCCTTCCACACCGCGAGCCTTTCGCCCTCGGCCGGTGGTCGCTCAAAGCGCGGGCCGCTGATCCCGCTCCATCTCTCCGGCCTGTGTTTAAGGAGGCGGCCGCTCCTCCTTCCTTGGATGGACCATTCGCATATTTTTCGCCCGGCCTGTGTTTAAGGAGGCGGCCGGTCCTCCTTCCTTGGATGGACCATTCGCATATTTTTCGCCCGGCCTGTGTTTAAGGAGGCGGCCGGTAACTCCCTTTCTTGGATGAGACCCAACATTCGCATATTTTTCGCCCGGCCTGTGTTTAAGGAGGCGGCCGGTCCTCCCATTCTGCCAGTGTTCCTTGGACTTTGAAAATTTCAAAGTCTTTCCGCTCCGGGCTAGGGCGGGTGAGGTCGTCTCGAACCACGTGCCTGAAGGCCGCCTCGCGCCAGATGCGGCCCCGCTCTGTCGTGCGGTGTGACCGTCCAACGCGGGCATCGCTAGATTAGCCGTGGCCACGATCCTTCCACACCGCGAGCCTTTCGCCCTCGGCCGGTGTCGGTCAACGTGTGGGTGGGGGGGAAGGACGGCTGCCGGGAGCAGACAGCCGTCCCCGGGTGGGGTGTACAGTCCTTCCACCGCGGCCGCCGGGAGCAGACGGCCGTCGAGCGATTCTGCCATTGTTCCTAGGACTTTGTACATTTTAAAGACCCTCCGCGCGGGCCGCTGATCCCGCTCGGTCGCTCCGGCCTGTGTTTAAGGAGGCGGCCGGTCCTCCCATTCTGCCAGTGTTCCTTGGACTTTGAATATTTCAAAGTCTTTTCGCTCCGGGCTAGGGCGGGTGAGGTCGTCTCGAACCACGTGCCTGAAGGCCGCCTCGCGCCGGATGCAGGCCCCGCTCTGTCGTGCGGTGTGACCGTCCAACGCGGGCATCGCTAGATTAGCCGTGGCCACGATCCTTCCACACCGCGAGCCTTTCGCCCTCGGCCGGTGTCGGTCAACGTGTGGGGTGGGGGGGAAGGACGGCTGCCGGGAGCAGACAGCCGTCCCCGGGTGGGGTGTACAGTCCCTTCACCGCGGCCGCCGGGAGCAGACGGCCGTCGAGCGATTCTGCCATTGTCCCTAGGACTTTGTACATTTCAAAGACCCTGCGCGCGGGCCGCTGATCCCGCTCGGTCGCTCCGGCCTGTGTTTAAGGAGGCGGCCGGTCCTCCCATTCTGCCAGTGTTCCTTGGACTTTGAAAAGTCTTTCCGCTCCGGGCTAGGGCGGGTGAGGTCGTCTCGAACCACGTGCCTGAAGGCCGCCTCGCGCCGGATGCAGGCCCCGCTCTGTCGTGCGGTGTGACCGTCCAACGCGGGCATCGCTAGATTAGCCGTGGCCACGATCCTTCCACACCGCGAGCCTTTCGCCCTCGGCTGATGTTCAACCAACGTGTGGGGAGGGGGTTATGGACGGCTGCCGGGAGCAGACAGCCGTCCCCGGGAGGGGAGACTTCACGGCGGCCGCCGGGAGCAGACGGCCGTCGAGAGATTCTGCCAGTGTTCCTTGGACTTTGACTATTTCAAAGTCTTTCCGCTCCGGGCTAGGGCGGGTGAGGTCGTCTCGAACCACGTGCCTGAAGGCCGCCTCGCGCCGGATGCAGGCCCCGCTCTGTCGTGCGGTGTGACCGTCCAACGCGGGCATCGCTAGATTAGCCGTGGCCACGATCCTTCCACACCGCGAGCCTTTCGCCCTCGGCCGGTGTTCGCTCAACGCGCGGGCCGCTGATCCCGCTCCATCTCTCCGGCCTGTGTTTAAGGAGGCGGCCGGTCCTCCCATTCTGCCAGTGTTCCTTGGACTTTGAAAATTTCAAAGTCTTTCCGCTCCGGGCTAGGGCGGGTGAGGTCGTCTCGAGCCACGTGCCTGAAGGCCGCCTCGCGCCGGATGCAGGCCCCGCTCTGTCGTGCGGTGTGACCGTCCAACGCGGGCATCGCTAGATTAGCCGTGGCCACGATCCTTCCACACCGCGAGCCTTTCGCCCTCGGCTGGTGTTCGTCCAACGTGTGGGGAGGGGGTTAAGGACGGCTGCCGGGAGCAGACAGCCGTCCCCGGGAGGGGAGACTTCACGGCGGCCGCCGGGAGCAGACGGCCGTCGAGAGATTCTGCCAGCGTTCCTTGTACTTTGAATATTTCACAGCCGTGCTCGCACTTAGGAAATTTTCGAGCGCTGTGGCACTTAGACATTTTTCGTCAAGCGTGGCACTTAGAAATTTTTCGTCAAGAGAGGCACTTAGACATTTTTCGTCAAGAGTGACACTTAGAAAATTTTTCACTCTCTTTGTGCCTTCCAGGGTGCTGTGCAACCCTGCGTGTTGTGTTCCCACCGAGCAAGGGGCGCTGCTGGCGGCCATGACCAAGCGCTCGGCACCGGGCCCTTTCATTTTGTGGGGTAAATTATGCGCCCCCCATGCTCGTTCTGACTATATTTTGCGAAAGGGGGGTAAATCGTTGATGAGTACGCTGACTAGGGGGACCAACCATCGTACTCTGGCGCACCTGAAGACCAAAGTTGGTACTGCACCCTACCCCTGGTACCCCAACCCCTGGTACCTAAAGAGGGAGAGGCCGAATTTTCGCTTTCGGCGGTCCGACCGCGGGAACCAGCCGAGGCGGACACTTTTCGGCTCAAGAGCCGTTGGCACTTAGAAAAAATTCGCACAAGTTGGCAGGACTTCCGGGGCCAGAGGCCGAATTTTCGCTTTTGGTGGCCGTTATGGGGAACCAGCCGAGGCGGACACTTTACGGCTGTTGAGTCGTTGGCACTTAGAAAAAATTCGCACAAGTTGGCAGGACTTCCAGAGCAAGAGGCCGAATTTTCGCTTTTGGTGGCCGTTATGGGGAACCAGCCGAGGCGGACACTTTACGGCTGTTGAGTCGTTGGCACTTAGAAAAAATTCGCACAAGTTGGCAGGACTTCCAGGAGAAGAGGCCGAATTTTCGCTTTTGGTGGCCGACCTGGGGAACCAGCCGAGGCGGACACTTTTCGGCTCAAGAGCCGTTGGCACTTAGAAAATATTTGCCAAACTTGGCTTGACTTCCAGGAGAAGAGGCCGAATTTTCGCTTTTGGTGGCCGACCTGGGGAACCAGCCGAGGCGGACACTTTTCGGCTCAAGAGCCGTTGGCACTTAGAAAATATTTGCCAAACTTGGCTTGACTTCCAGGAGAAGAGGCCGAATTTTCACTTTTGGTGGCCAACCTGGGGAACCAGCCGAGGCGGACACTTTACGCTGGTTGAGTCGTTGGCACTTAGAAAATATTTGCCAAACTTGGCTTGACTTCCAGGAGAAGAGGCCGAATTTTCACTTTTGGTGGCCGACCTGGGGAACCAGCCGAGGCGGACACTTTAGGCTGGTTGAGTCGTTGGCACTTAGAAAATATTCGCCAAACTTGGCTTGACTTCCAGGAGAAGAGGCCGAATTTTCACTTTTGGTGGCCGACCTGGGGAACCAGCCGAGGCGGACACTTTAGGCTGGTTGAGTCGTTGGCACTTAGAAAATATTTGCCAAACTTGGCCAGACTTCCAGGAGAAGAGGCCGAATTTTCACTTTTGGTGGCCGACCTGGGGAACCAGCCGAGGCGGACACTTTAGGCTGGTTGAGTCGTTGGCACTTAGAAAAGATTTGCCAAACTTGGCCAGACTTCCAGGAGAAGAGGCCGAATTTTCACTTTTGGTGGCCGTTATGGGGAACCAGCCGAGGCGGACACTTTACGCTGGTTGAGTCGTTGGCACTTAGAAAATATTTGCCAAACTTGGCTTGACTTCCAGGAGAAGAGGCCGAATTTTCACTTTTGTGGGCCGTTATGGGGAACCAGCCGAGGCGGACACTTTACGCTGGTCGAGTCGATGGCACTTAGAAAATATTCGCCAAACTTGGCTTGACTTCCAGGAGAAGAGGCCGAATTTTCACTTGTGGTACCCGACCTGGGGAACCAGCCGAGGCGGACACTTTAGGCTGGTTGAGTCGTTGGCACTTAGAAAATATTCGCCAAACTTGGCTTGACTTCCAGGAGAAGAGGCCGAATTTTCACTTTTGGTGGCCGACCTGGGGAACCAGCCGAGGCGGACACTTTAGGCTGGTTGAGTCGTTGGCACTTAGAAAATATTTGCCAAACTTGGCCAGACTTCCAGGAGAAGAGGCCGAATTTTCACTTTTGGTGGCCGACCTGGGGAACCAGCCGAGGCGGACACTTTAGGCTGGTTGAGTCGTTGGCACTTAGAAAATATTTGCCAAACTTGGCTTGACTTCCAGGAGAAGAGGCCGAATTTTCACTTTTCATGGCCGTTATGGGGAACCAGCCGAGGCGGACACTTTTCGGCTCAAGAGCCGTTGGCACTTAGAAAATATTTGCCAAACTTGGCTTGACTTCCAGGAGAAGAGGCCGAATTTTCACTTTTGGTGGCCGTTATGGGGAACCAGCCGAGGCGGACACTTTACGCTGGTTGAGTCGTTGGCACTTAGAAAATATTCGCCAAACTTGGCCAGACTTCCAGGAGAAGAGGCCGAATTTTCACTTTTGGTGGCCGACCTGGGGAACCAGCCGAGGCGGACACTTTACGGCTGTTGAGTCGTTGGCACTTAGAAAATATTTGCCAAACTTGGCTTGACTTCCAGGAGAAGAGGCCGAATTTTCACTTTTGGTGGCCGTTATGGGGAACCAGCCGAGGCGGACACTTTACGCTGGTCGAGTCGTTGGCACTTAGAAAATATTTGCCAAACTTGGCCAGACTTCCAGGAGAAGAGGCCGAATTTTCACTTTTGGTGGCCGACCTGGGGAACCAGCCGAGGCGGACACTTTACGCTGGTTGAGTCGTTGGCACTTAGAAAATATTCGCCAAACTTGGCCAGACTTCCAGGAGAAGAGGCCGAATTTTCACTTGTTCTGGCCGTTGTGGGGAACCAGCCGAGGCGGACACTTTACGCTGGTTGAGTCGTTGGCACTTAGAAAATATTCGCCAAACTTGGCCAGACTTCCAGGAGAAGAGGCCGAATTTTCACTTGTTCTGGCCGTTATGGGGAACCAGACGAGGCGGACACATCACCCCGCAAGTGCCGTTGGCACTTTGAAAATATTCGCCAAACTTGGCCAGACTTCCAGGAGAAGAGGCCGAATTTTCACTTGTTCTGGCCGTTATGGGGAACCAGACGAGGCGGACACATCACCCCGCAAGTGCCGTTGGCACTTTGAAAATATTCGCCAAACTTGGCCAGACTTCCAGGAGAAGAGGCCGAATTTTCACTTGTTCTGGCCGTTATGGGGAACCAGACGAGGCGGACACATCACCCCGCAAGTGCCGTTGGCACTTTGAAAATATTCGCCAAACTTGGCCGGACTTCCAGGAGAAGAGGCCGAATTTTCACTTGTTCTGGCCGACCTGGGGAACCAGACGAGGCGGACACATCACCCCGCAAGTGCCGTTGGCACTTTGAAAATATTCGCCAAACTTGGCCGGACTTCCAGGAGAAGAGGCCGAATTTTCACTTGTTCTGGCCGACCTGGGGAACCAGACGAGGCGGACACATCACCCCGCAAGTGCCGTTGGCACTTTGAAAATATTCGCCAAACTTGGCCGGACTTCCAGGAGAAGAGGCCGAATTTTCACTTTTTCTGGCCGACCTGGGGAACCAGACGAGGCGGACACATCACCCCGCAAGTGCCGTTGGCACTTTGAAAATATTCGAAACTTCCATCAAACACACATCGGCTTTTTCGCCGTCGCTGTCCGGCCTGGGCACCATCGTGGCTCGGACAGTTCGTGTGCCAGCTTCCGTTGGCACTTAGAACATTTTTCAAAATAAAAATAAACAGTCCTGCACATACGTGCCGACTATATTTTGCGAAAGGGGAGTAAACCGATGAGTACACTAACTAGGGGGACCAACAGACCGTAGTGGTCTCCCCTGGTACCTAAATGCATACCCCTGGTACCTCAGCGACTACCCCTGGTACCTAAATGCGTACCCCTGGTACCTCAGAGAGGCCGAATTTTCACATTCCGTGGCCGAACTAGGGAACCGGACGAGGCGGACACTTTTCCGGGAGAGACCCGATGGC
Source organism: Syngnathus floridae (assembly GCF_059516105.1). Lineage (NCBI taxonomy): Eukaryota > Metazoa > Chordata > Actinopteri > Syngnathiformes > Syngnathidae > Syngnathus > Syngnathus floridae. The sequence goes on along the minus strand of NW_028284139.1, from coordinate 62,361 downwards.
ACTTAGAAAATATTCGCTCAAGTTGGCAGGACTTCCAGAGCAAGAGGCCGAATTTTCGCTCGTTCGGGCCGACTCGGGGAACCAGCCGAGTCGGACACTTTTCCGGGCAAGACCCGATGGCACTTAGAAAATATTCGCTCAAGTTGGCAGGACTTCCAGAGCAAGAGGCCGAATTTTCACATTATGTGGCCGAACTAGGGAACCAGCCGAGTCGGACACTTTTCCGGGCAAGACCCGATGGCACTTAGAAAATATTCGCTCAAGTTGGCAGGACTTCCAGAGCAAGAGGCCGAATTTTCGCTCGTTCGGGCCGACTCGGGGAACCAGACGAGTCGGACACTTTTCCGGGCAAGACCCGATGGCACTTAGAAAATATTCGCTCAAGTTGGCAGGACTTCCAGAGCAAGAGGCCGAATTTTCACATTATGTGGCCGAACTAGGGAACCAGCCGAGTCGGACACTTTTCCGGGCAAGACCCGATGGCACTTAGAAAATATTCGCTCAAGTTGGCAGGACTTCCAGAGCAAGAGGCCGAATTTTCGCTCGTTCGGGCCGACTCGGGGAACCAGCCGAGTCGGACACTTTTCCGGGCAAGACCCGATGGCACTTAGAAAATATTCGCTCAAGTTGGCAGGACTTCCAGAGCAAGAGGCCGAATTTTCACATTCCGTGGCCGACTCGGGGAACCAGCCGAGTCGGACACTTTTCCGGGCAAGACCCGATGGCACTTAGAAAATATTCGCTCAAGTTGGCAGGACTTCCAGAGCAAGAGGCCGAATTTTCGCTCGTTCGGGCCGACTCGGGGAACCAGCCGAGTCGGACACTTTTCCGGGCAAGACCCGATGGCACTTAGAAAATATTCGCTCAAGTTGGCAGGACTTCCAGAGCAAGAGGCCGAATTTTCGCTCGTTCGGGCCGACTCGGGGAACCAGCCGAGTCGGACACTTTTCCGGGCAAGACCCGATGGCACTTAGAAAATATTCGCTCAAGTTGGCAGGACTTCCAGAGCAAGAGGCCGAATTTTCACATTATGTGGCCGAACTAGGGAACCAGCCGAGTCGGACACTTTTCCGGGCAAGACCCGATGGCACTTAGAAAATATTCGCTCAAATTGGCAGGACTTCCAGAGCAAGAGGCCGAATTTTCACTCGTTCGGGCCGACTCGGGGAACCAGCCGAGTCGGACACGTTACGGCCGAACACCCGTTGGCACTTAGAAAATATTCGCCAAAGTCGGCCGGACTTCCAGGCGAAGAGGCTGAATTTTCGCTCGTTCGGGCCGACTCGGGGAACCAGCCGAGTCGGACACATTACGGCCGAAAACCCGTTGGCACTTAGAAAATATTCGCCAAAGTCGGCCGGACTTCCAGGCGAAGAGCCTGAATTTTCACTTTTTCTGACCGACTCGGGGAACCAGCCGAGTCGGACACATTACGGTGTAACACCCGTTGGCACTTAGAAAATATTCGCCAAAGTTCGTTGGACCTCCAGGCGAAGAGGCCGAATTTTCGCTCGTTCGGGCCGACTCGGGGAACCAGCCGAGTCGGACACATTACGGCCGAAACACCCGTTGGCACTTAGAAAATATTCGCCAAAGTTCGTCGGACTTCCAGGCGAAGAGGCCGAATTTTCGCTCGTTCGGGCCGACTCGGGGAACCAGCCGAGTCGGACACATTTCGGCGCAACACCCGTTGGCACTTAGAAAATATTCGCCCAAGTCGGCCGGACTTCCAGGCGAAGAGGCCGAATTTTCACTTTTTCTGGCCGACCGGAGGAACCAGCCGCGTCGGACACATTACGGTGTAACACCCGTTGGCACTTAGAAAATATTCGCCAAAGTTCGTCGGACCTCCAGAGCGAGAGGCCGAATTTTCACTTTTTCTGGCCGGCCGGAGAACCAGCCGAGGCGGACACATCACGCCGCTTTTGCCGTTGGCATATTCGAAACTTCCAGAATGGGCTTTTTCGCCGTCGCTGTCCGGCCTGGGCACCATCGTGGCTCGGACACGTCGTGTGCCAGCGTCCGCTGGCACTTAGAAAATTTTTCAAAATAAAAATAAACAGTCCTGCACATACGTGCCCACTATATTTTGCGAAAGGGAGTAAACCGTCGATGAGTACGCTGACTAGTGGGACCAACCATCGCGCTCTGGCGCACCTGAAGACCAAAGTTGGTACTGCACCCTACCCCTGGTACCCAAACGGGGTAGAGGCCGATTTTTCGCATTTGGCGGCCGACCTAGGGAACCAGAAGAGGCGGACACTTTTCCGAGCAAGTGCCGATGGCACTTCCAGAGCGAGAGGCCGAATAATCGTAATTTGTGGCCGACTTGGGAACCAGCGAAGGCGGATAGGAAGTCAAGCGCGTCCCGCCGGCTGGTCCGCGGGCCAATTGCGGTCCCGCGAGTTAGCGATCGCGGTCCGGAATTCTAGCCGACTTGGGAACCAGCGAAGGCGGATGGGTGGTCACCGAGGTCCGCCGGCTGGTCCGCGGGCCATTTAGGGTCCCGCGAGTTAGCGATCGCGGTCCGGAATTCTAGCCGACTTGGGAACCAGCGAAGGCGGATAGGAAGTCAAGTGGGTCCCGCCGGCTGGTCCGCGGGCCATTTAGGGTCCCGCAAGTTAGCGATCGCGGTCCGGAATTCTAGCCGACTTGGGAACCAGCGAAGGCGGATGGGTGGTCACCGAGGTCCCGCCGGCTGGTCCGCGGGCCATTTAGGGTCCCGCGAGTTACCGATCGCGGCGGTCCGGAATTCTAGCCGGCCAGGGACCACCGCGAGGCGGATGGGTGGTCACCGAGGTCCCGCCGGCTGGTCCGCGGGCCATTTAGGGTCCCGCGAGTTAGCGATCGCGGTCCGGAATTCTAGCCGACTTGGGAACCAGCGAAGGCGGATGGGTGGTCACCGAGGTCCCGGCCGGATGTCCGCGGGCCATTTAGGGTCCCGCGAGTTAGCGATCGCGGTCCGGAAGTTCTAGCCGACTTGGGAACCAGCGGAAGGCGGATAGGAAGTCAAGTGGGTCCCGCCGGCTGGTCCGCGGGCCATTTAGGGTCCCGCATGTTAGCGATCGCGGTCCGGAATTCTAGCCGACTTGGGAACCAGCGAAGGCGGATGGGTGGTCACCGAGGTCCCGCCGGCTGGTCCGCGGGCCATTGTCCCGCGAGTTAGCGATCGCGGTCCGGAATTCTACCCGGCCAGGGACCACCGCGAGGCGGATGGGTCTTCACCGAGGTCCCGCCGGCTGGTCCGCGGGCCATTTAGGGTCCCGCGAGTTACCGATCGCGGTCCGGAATTCTAGCCGGCCGGGGACCACCGCGAGGCGGATGGGTCTTCACCGAGGTCCCGCCGGCTGGTCCGCGGGCCATTTAGGGTCCCGCGAGTTACCGATCGCGGTCCGGAATTCTAGCCGGCCGGGGACCACCGCGAGGCGGATGGGTCTTCACCGAGGTCCCGCCGGCTGGTCCGCGGGCCATTTAGGGTCCCGCGAGTTACCGATCGCGGTCCGGAATTCTACCCGGCCGGGGACCACCGCGAGGCGGATGGGTCTTCACCGAGGTCCCGCCGGCTGGTCCGCGGGCCATTTAGGGTCCCGCGAGTTACCGATCGCGGTCCGGAATTCTAGCCGGCCGGGGACCACCGCGAGGCGGATGGGTCTTCACCGAGGTCCCGCCGGCTGGTCCGCGGGCCATTTAGGGTCCCGCGAGTTACCGATCGCGGTCCGGAATTCTAGCCGGCCGGGAACCACCGCGAGGCGGATGGGTGCTCACCGAGGTCCCGCCGGCTGGTCCGCGGGCCATTTAGGGTCCCGCGAGGTACCGATCGCGGTCCGGAATTCTACCCGGCCGGGGACCACCGCGAGGCGGATGGGTGGTCACCGAGGTCCCGCCGGCTGGTCCGCGGGCCATTTAGGGTCCCGCGAGTTAGCGATCGCGGTCCGGAATTCTAGCCGGCCGGGAACCACCGCGAGGCGGATGGGTGCTCACCGAGGTCCCGCCGGCTGGTCCGCGGGCCATTTAGGGTCCCGCGAGGTACCGATCGCGGTCCGGAATTCTAGCCGGCCGGGGACCACCGCGAGGCGGATGGGTCTTCAATGAGGTCCCGCCGGCTGGTCCGCGGGCCATTTAGGGTCCCGCGAGTTAGCGATCGCGGTCCGGAATTCTAGCCGGCCGGGAACCACCGCGAGGCGGATGGGTGCTCACCGAGGTCCCGCCGGCTGGTCCGCGGGACATTTAGGGTCCCGCGAGGTACCGATCGCGGTCCGGAATTCTACCCGGCCGGGGACCACCGCGAGGCGGATGGGTGGTCACCGAGGTCCCGCCGGCTGGTCCGCGGGCCATTTAGGGTCCCGCGAGTTAGCGATCACGGTCCGGAATTCTAGCCGGCCGGGAACCACCGCGAGGCGGATGGGTGCTCACCGAGGTCCCGCCGGCTGGTCCGCGGGCCATTTAGGGTCCCGCGAGGTACCGATCGCGGTCCGGAATTCTACCCGGCCGGGGACCACCGCGAGGCGGATGGGTGGTCACCGAGGTCCCGCCGGCTGGTCCGCGGGCCATTTAGGGTCCCGCGAGTTAGCGATCGCGGTCCGGAATTCTAGCCGGCCCGGAGCCACCCAGAGGCCGTGCACACGCGCCGGGTGGCCGGAAATACCTCCAGCCGAGCGGACATGCACTTTGTAAGCACCTTGGACGAGATGGCTGAGCCTTACTCGACTTCCAGCACCCCGGCTAAGCGTTCTCCACGGCCCGCTGTGCTTCCAGAAGACCTCCAGCCGGTCCTCATGGTGCTTTACTCCTCACTCTCTAAGCCGGCCCAGGCTTCCACCACCCCGGCTAAGCGTTCTCCACGGCCCGCTGTGCTTCCAGAAGACCTCCAGACGGTCCTCATGGTGCTTTACTCCTCACTCTTTAAGCCGAACGAGGCTTCCAGCACCCCGGCTAAGCATTTTACGCGGCCCGCCGAGCCTCCACAGCACTTCCAGCCGGTTCCACGGCTGCTTTCCTCCTCACTGTTTAAGCCGAACGAGGCTTCCAGAGCCCCGGCTAAGCGTTTTGCGCGGCCCGCTGAGCTTCCAGAGCACCTCCAGCCGGTTCCCCGGCTGCTTTCCTCCTCACTTTCTAAGCCGCCCGAGGCTTCCAGAGCCCCGGCTAAGCGTTCTCCACGTCCCGTTGATCTCCCCGGAGGTCGTAACGGGGAATTACCTCCCTCCAGCGGACACGGCGGGTAAATACGCCACCTCTCGCACTTAGCGCACACACCCGTTGCTGCGCGTCCGGTGGCACTTTGAGCGGCCAAACGGCGGGAGTAACAGTCACTCTCTTAAGTTAGGCTCATTTGACATTTTCTTGAACGGTTCGTGGATAAATATGTGATATATACTACATATGATCGCATTTATAGTCAAATCATATTGAAATATTCTCCGGGTGCTTTCCACCTCACTTCCTAAGCCGAACGAGGCTTCCAGAGCCCCGGCTAAGCGTTTTACGCGGCCCGCTGAACTTCCACAGCACCTCCAGCCGGTTCCCCGAGTGCTTTCCTCCTCACTTTATAAGCCGAACGAGGCTTCCAGAGCCCCGGCTAAGCGTTTTACGCGGCCCGCTGAACTTCCAGAGCACCTCCAGCCGCTTCTCCGGGTGCTTTTCTCCTCACTTTCTAAGCCGCCCGAGGCTTCCAGAGCCCCGGCTAAGCGTTCTCCGCGTCCCGCTGATCTTCCCGGAGCTTGTAACGGGGAAATACCTCCCTCTAGCGGACACGGCGGGTAAATACGCCACCTCTCGCACTTAGCGCACACTCGCGTTGCTGCGCGTCCGGTGGCACTCTGAGCGGCCAAACGGCGGGAGTAACAGTCACTCTCTTAAGGTAGGCTCACTTGAGATTTTTTTAACCGCCCGCGGAGGCGACCGGGACCACCGGGACAGCCGGGAGGCCAGTGCGCGCGGGCCAAGTGGCCGAAAATAGCTCCAGGCCGACCGGATCGGCTAGTTGTAAGCACCGCGGATGAGATCGCGGAGCATTATTCGACTTCCAGCGGCCGGTGCGCTTACGCACGCCGCCCGGAACCTCCGGGAGGCCGTGCGCATGCGCAAGTGGCCGAAAATAGCTCCAGCCCAGCGGATCTGCACTTTACAAGCTCCGCGGATGAGATCGCGGAGCTTTATCCGACTTCCAGCGGCCGGTGCGCTCGCGCACTCCACCCGGCACCTCCGGGAGGCCGTGCGCATGCGCAAGTGGCCGAAAATAGCTCCAGCCCAGCGGATCTGCACTTTACAAGCTCCGCGGATGAGATCGCGGAGCTTTATCCGACTTCCAGCGGCCGGTGCGCTCGCGCACTCCACCCGGCACCTCCGGGAGGCCGTGCGCGCGCGCCAAGTGGCCCAAAATAGCTCCAGCCCAGCGGATCTGCACTTTACAAGCACCGCGGATGAGATCGCGGAGCTTTGTTCGACTTCCAGCGGCCGGCGCGCCCGACGAGCGGACCAGGTGACGGTCCAGCTCCACCCGGTACCTCGCACGGCCCGCTTCTCCCCCCCGCGCGGACTTCCGAGCGCTCGGGGAGACGTTCGGAAGCCGCCGGTGCCGTTGGACGGGGGAAATACCTCCCTCCAGCGGACACGGCGAGTAAATACACCTTCGGCCAAACGGCGGGAGTAACTATGACTCTCTTAAGGTAGAGGCACTCGACATCTTTTTACACGGTTCGTGGAGGACCCGGCCGGTTCTCGGGGGTGCTTTTTCTCCTAACTCTTGACCCCCGAGGAGGCTTCCAGAGCCCCGGCTAAGCGTTTTACGCGGCCCGCTGAGCTTCCACCGCACCTCCAGCCGGTTCCACGGGTGCTTTCCTGCTCACTGTTTAAGCCGAACGAGGCTTCCAGAGCCCCGGCTAAGCGTTTTACGCGGCCCGCCGAGCCTCCACAGCACTTCCAGGCGGTTCTCCGGGTGCTTCACTCCTCACTCTTTAAGCCGAACGAGGCTTCCAGAGACCCGGCTAAGCGTTTTACGCGGCCCGCCGAGCTTCCACAGCACCTCCAGCCGGTTCTCATGGGGCTTTCCTCCTAACTCTTGAAGCCCGAGGAGGCTTCCAGAGCCTCGGCTAAGCGTTTTACGCGGCCCGCCGAGCTTCCACAGCACCTCCAGCCGGTTCTCATGATGCATTCCTCCTCACTCTTGACGCCCGAGGAGGCTTCCAGAGCCCCGGCTAAGCGTTTTACGCGGCCCGCTGGACTTCCAGAGCACCTCCAGCCGGTTCCCCGGGTGCTCCCATCCTCACTGTTTAAGCCGAACGAGGCTTCCAGAGCCCCGGCTAAGCGTTTTACGCGGCCCGCTGGACTTCCAGAGCACCTCCAGCCGGTTCTCCGGGTGCTCCCATCCTCACTGTTTAAGCCGAACGAGGCTTCCAGAGCCCCGGCTAAGCGTTTTACGCGGCCCGCTGGACTTCCAGAGCACCTCCAGCCGGTTCTCCGGGTGCTCCCATCCTCACTGTTTAAGCCGAACGAGGCTTCCAGAGCCCCGGCTAAGCGTTTTACGCGGCCCGCTGAACTTCCCCAGCACCCCCAGCCGGTTCCCCGAGTGCTTTCCTCCTCACTCTTGACGCCCGAGGAGACTTCCAGCACCCCGGCTAAGCGTTTTACGCGGCCCGCTGAGCTTCCGGAGCACCTCCAGCCGGTTCTCATGGGGCTTTCCTCCTAACTCTTGACCCCCGAGGAGGCTTCCAGAGCCCCGGCTAAGCGTTTTACGCGGCCCGCCGAGCTTCCAAAGCACCTCCAGCCGGTTCTCATGATGCATTCCTCCTCACTCTTTAAGCCGAACGAGGCTTCCAGAGCCCCGGCTAAGCGTTTTACGCGGCCCGCTGAACTTCCCCAGCACCCCCAGCCGGTTCCCCGAGTGCTTTCCTCCTCACTTTATAAGCCGAACGAGGCTTCCAGCGCCCCGGCTAAGCGTTCTCCGCGTCCCGGTGATCTTCCCGGAGGTCGTAACGGGGAAATACCTCCCTCCAGCGGACACGGAGAGAAATTACACCGCCTCTCGCACAGAGGCGGGTAAACGGCGGGAGTAACTATGACTCTCTTAAGGTAGCCTGACTTGACATCTCTTTAACGGTTCGTGGATAAATACATGATATATACTACATATGATCGCATTTAAAGCCAAATAATACAAAATGAGCATTCGGTTATAAACACTGTATTCATCATGTTTATAGGCGATGTTAATATTTATATGTTTAATGTTTATAGGTGATGTTAATATTTATATATTTAATGTTTATAGGGGATGTTAATATTTATATATTTATTTTGTACATCATGTTATAGTTATACGACACTCGCTATTGGATCATGATGTGATCGTATCGGCGGGAGTCGGCCCGGGCTCCGGGTGAAGAGGCCGAATTCTCGCCACTCGCGGCCGACCGGGGAACCAGCAGAGGCGGACGCATCGCGGCGCGAGAGCCCTTGGCACTTAGAAAAAATTTGGCAAAAGTTGCTCCGTGCTCCAGGTGAAGAGGCCGAATTCTCGCCACTCGCGGCCGACCGGGGAACCAGCAGAGGCGGACGCATCGCGGCGCGAGAGCCCTTGGCACTTAGAAAAAAATTGGCAAAAGTCGCTCCGGGTGAAGAGGCCGAATTCTCGCCACTCGCGGCCGACCGGGGAACCAGCAGAGGCGGACGCATCGCGGCGCAAGAGCCCTTGGCACTTAGAAAAAAATTGGCAAAAGTCGCTCCGCGCTCCAGGTGAAGAGGCCGAATTCTCGCCACTCGTGGCCGACCAGGGAACCAGCAGAGGCGGACGCATCGCGGCGCGAGAGCCCTTGGCACTTAGAAAAATTTTCGCAAAAGTCGCTCCGCGCTCCAGGTGAAGAGGCCGAATTCTCGCCACTCGCGGCCGACCGGGGAACCAGCGAAGGCGGGTAAGCTTTCAAGAGAGCCCCGCCGGCTGGTCCGCGGGCCGAACGTGGTCCCGTAACGTACCCACAGCGGACGCCGTCCCACGCCCGGTAAGAACCACCGAGAGGCGGATACGCTCTCCGACGAGCCCCGCCGGCCGGTCCGCGGCGGGAAATGCGCCCTCTGGCGGACACGCCGTTGTAAATGAATGGGCTTTGGCACTTAGTGCATTTTCGCAAAAGTCGCTCCGCGCTCCGGGCGAAGAGGCCGAATTCTCGCTACTCGTGGCCGACCAGGGAACCAGCGAAGGCGGGTAAACTCTCAAGAGAGCCCCGCCGGCTGGTCCGCGGGCCAATAATGGTCCCGTCACCTACCGACAGCGGACGCCGACCCACGCCCGGCAAGGACCACCGAGAGGCGGATAACGGCGCACACCGCGAACGGCGGGTGGCGGTCGCTGGGTGGCGGTCGGGGGGTGGCGGTCGGGGGGTGGCGGTCGGGGATGGTGCTTGGGGATGGTGCTTGGGGACCGGTGGCGCCGGAGGCGCACACCGCGAACGGCTGGTGGCGGTCGGCTGGTGGCGGTCGGCTGGTGGCGGTCGGCTGGTGGCGGTCGCCTTGTGGCGGTCGGGGGGTGGCGGTCGGGGGGTGGCGGTCGGGGATGGTGCTTGGGGATGGTGCTTGGGACCGGTGGCGCCGGAGGCGCACACCGCGAACGGCTGGTGGCGGTCGGCTGGTGGCGGTCGGCTGGTGGCAGTCGGCTGGTGGCGGTCGGGGGGTGGCGGTCGGGGGGTGGCGCTTGGGGATGGTGGCGGTCGCCTTGTGGCGGTCGGGGGGTGGCGGTCGGGGGGTGGCGCTTGGGGATGGTGGCGGTCGCCTTGTGGCGGTCGCCTTGTGGCGGTCGGGGGGTGGCGGTCGGGGGGTGGCGCTTGGGGATGGTGGCGGTCGCCTTGTGGCGGTCGCCTTGTGGCGGTCGCC
>NW_028284139.1:22500-40000 GCF_059516105.1 Syngnathus floridae | reverse complement strand
GCCGCCGGGAGCAGACGGCCGTCGAGCGATTCTGCCATTGTTCCTAGGACTTTGTACATTTTAAAGACCCTCCGCGCGGGCCGCTGATCCCGCTCGGTCGCTCCGGCCTGTGTTTAAGGAGGCGGCCGGTCCTCCCATTCTGCCAGTGTTCCTTGGACTTTGAATATTTCAAAGTCTTTTCGCTCCGGGCTAGGGCGGGTGAGGTCGTCTCGAACCACGTGCCTGAAGGCCGCCTCGCGCCGGATGCAGGCCCCGCTCTGTCGTGCGGTGTGACCGTCCAACGCGGGCATCGCTAGATTAGCCGTGGCCACGATCCTTCCACACCGCGAGCCTTTCGCCCTCGGCCGGTGTCGGTCAACGTGTGGGGTGGGGGGGAAGGACGGCTGCCGGGAGCAGACAGCCGTCCCCGGGTGGGGTGTACAGTCCCTTCACCGCGGCCGCCGGGAGCAGACGGCCGTCGAGCGATTCTGCCATTGTCCCTAGGACTTTGTACATTTGGAAGACCCTGCGCGCGGGCCGCTGATCCCGCTCGGTCGCTCCGGCCTGTGTTTAAGGAGGCGGCCGGTCCTCCCATTCTGCCAGTGTTCCTTGGACTTTGAAAAGTCTTTCCGCTCCGGGCTAGGGCGGGTGAGGTCGTCTCGAACCACGTGCCTGAAGGCCGCCTCGCGCCGGATGCAGGCCCCGCTCTGTCGTGCGGTGTGACCGTCCAACGCGGGCATCGCTAGATTAGCCGTGGCCACGATCCTTCCACACCGCGAGCCTTTCGCCCTCGGCTGATGTTCAACCAACGTGTGGGGAGGGGGTTATGGACGGCTGCCGGGAGCAGACAGCCGTCCCCGGGAGGGGAGACTTCACGGCGGCCGCCGGGAGCAGACGGCCGTCGAGAGATTCTGCCAGTGTTCCTTGGACTTTGACTATTTCAAAGTCTTTCCGCTCCGGGCTAGGGCGGGTGAGGTCGTCTCGAACCACGTGCCTGAAGGCCGCCTCGCGCCGGATGCAGGCCCCGCTCTGTCGTGCGGTGTGACCGTCCAACGCGGGCATCGCTAGATTAGCCGTGGCCACGATCCTTCCACACCGCGAGCCTTTCGCCCTCGGCTGATGTTCAACCAACGTGTGGGGAGGGGGTTATGGACGGCTGCCGGGAGCAGACAGCCGTCCCCGGGAGGGGAGACTTCACGGCGGCCGCCGGGAGCAGACGGCCGTCGAGAGATTCTGCCAGTGTTCCTTGGACTTTGACTATTTCAAAGTCTTTCCGCTCCGGGCTAGGGCGGGTGAGGTCGTCTCGAACCACGTGCCTGAAGGCCGCCTCGCGCCGGATGCAGGCCCCGCTCTGTCGTGCGGTGTGACCGTCCAACGCGGGCATCGCTAGATTAGCCGTGGCCACGATCCTTCCACACCGCGAGCCTTTCGCCCTCGGCCGGTGTTCGCTCAACGCGCGGGCCGCTGATCCCGCTCCATCTCTCCGGCCTGTGTTTAAGGAGGCGGCCGGTCCTCCCATTCTGCCAGTGTTCCTTGGACTTTGAAAATTTCAAAGTCTTTCCGCTCCGGGCTAGGGCGGGTGAGGTCGTCTCGAGCCACGTGCCTGAAGGCCGCCTCGCGCCGGATGCAGGCCCCGCTCTGTCGTGCGGTGTGACCGTCCAACGCGGGCATCGCTAGATTAGCCGTGGCCACGATCCTTCCACACCGCGAGCCTTTCGCCCTCGGCTGGTGTTCGTCCAACGTGTGGGGAGGGGGTTAAGGACGGCTGCCGGGAGCAGACAGCCGTCCCCGGGAGGGGAGACTTCACGGCGGCCGCCGGGAGCAGACGGCCGTCGAGAGATTCTGCCAGCGTTCCTTGTACTTTGAATATTTCACAGCCGTGCTCGCACTTAGGAAATTTTCGAGCGCTGTGGCACTTAGACATTTTTCGTCAAGCGTGGCACTTAGAAATTTTTCGTCAAGAGAGGCACTTAGACATTTTTCGTCAAGAGTGACACTTAGAAAATTTTTCACTCTCTTTGTGCCTTCCAGGGTGCTGTGCAACCCTGCGTGTTGTGTTCCCACCGAGCAAGGGGCGCTGCTGGCGGCCATGACCAAGCGCTCGGCACCGGGCCCTTTCATTTTGTGGGGTAAATTATGCGCCCCCCATGCTCGTTCTGACTATATTTTGCGAAAGGGGGGTAAATCGTTGATGAGTACGCTGACTAGGGGGACCATTTAGCGTACTCTGGCGCACCTGAAGACCAAAGTTGGTACTGCACCCTCCCCCTGGTACCCCAGCCCCTGGTACCTAAAGAGGGAGAGGCCGAATTTTCGCTTTTTGGGGCCGACCGAGGGAACCAGCCGAGGCGGACACTTTTCGGCTCAAGAGCCGTTGGCACTTAGAAAAAATTCGCACAAGTTGGCAGGGCTACCAGGGGAAGAGGCCGAATTTTCGCTTTTGAAGGCCGACCGCGGGAACCAGCCGAGGCGGACACTTTTCGGCTCAAGAGCCGTTGGCACTTAGAAAATATTTGCCAAACTTGGCTTGACTTCCAGGAGAAGAGGCCGAATTTTCACTTTTGGTGGCCGACCTGGGGAACCAGCCGAGGCGGACACTTTTCGGCTCAAGAGCCGTTGGCACTTAGAAAATATTTGCCAAACTTGGCTTGACTTCCAGGAGAAGAGGCCGAATTTTCACTTTTGGTGGCCGTTATGGGGAACCAGCCGAGGCGGACACTTTTCGGCTCAAGAGCCGTTGGCACTTAGAAAATATTTGCCAAACATGGCTTGACTTCCAGGAGAAGAGGCCGAATTTTCACTTTTGGTGGCCGTTATGGGGAACCAGCCGAGGCGGACACTTTACGCTGGTTGAGTCGTTGGCACTTAGAAAATATTTGCCAAACTTGGCTTGACTTCCAGGAGAAGAGGCCGAATTTTCACTTTTGGTGGCCGACCTGGGGAACCAGCCGAGGCGGACACTTTACGCTGGTTGAGTCGTTGGCACTTAGAAAATATCTGCCAAACTTGGCTTGACTTCCAGGAGAAGAGGCCGAATTTTCACTTTTGGTGACCGACCTGGGGAACCAGCCGAGGCGGACACTTTACGCTGGTTGAGTCGTTGGCACTTAGAAAATATTTGCCAAACTTGGCTTGACTTCCAGGAGAAGAGGCCGAATTTTCACTTTTGGTGGCCGACCTGGGGAACCAGCCGAGGCGGACACTTTACGCTGGTTGAGTCGTTGGCACTTAGAAAATATTCGCCAAACTTGGCAAGACTTCCAGGAGAAGAGGCCGAATTTTCACTTTTGGTGGCCGACCTGGGGAACCAGCCGAGGCGGACACTTTACGCTGGTTGAGTCGTTGGCACTTAGAAAATATTTGCCAAACTTGGCTTGACTTCCAGGAGAAGAGGCCGAATTTTCACTTTTCGTGGCCGTTATGGGGAACCAGCCGAGGCGGACACTTTGCGCTGGTTGAGTCGTTGGCACTTAGAAAATATTTGCCAAACTTGGCTTGACTTCCAGGAGAAGAGGCCGAATTTTCACTTTTGGTGGCCGTTATGGGGAACCAGCCGAGGCGGACACTTTAGGCTGGTTGAGTCGTTGGCACTCAGAAAATATTCGCCAAACTTGGCCAGACTTCCAGGAGAAGAGGCCGAATTTTCACTTTTGGTGACCGACCTGGGGAACCAGCCGAGGCGGACACTTTACGCTGGTTGAGTCGTTGGCACTTAGAAAATATTTGCCAAACTTGGCTTGACTTCCAGGAGAAGAGGCCGAATTTTCACTTTTGGTGGCCGACCTGGGGAACCAGCCGAGGCGGACACTTTACGCTGGTTGAGTCGTTGGCACTTAGAAAATATTCGCCAAACTTGGCAAGACTTCCAGGAGAAGAGGCCGAATTTTCACTTTTGGTGGCCGACCTGGGGAACCAGCCGAGGCGGACACTTTACGCTGGTTGAGTCGTTGGCACTTAGAAAATATTTGCCAAACTTGGCTTGACTTCCAGGAGAAGAGGCCGAATTTTCACTTTTCATGGCCGTTATGGGGAACCAGCCGAGGCGGACACTTTGCGCTGGTTGAGTCGTTGGCACTTAGAAAATATTTGCCAAACTTGGCTTGACTTCCAGGAGAAGAGGCCGAATTTTCACTTTTGGTGGCCGTTATGGGGAACCAGCCGAGGCGGACACTTTACGCTGGTTGAGTCGTTGGCACTTAGAAAATATTCGCCAAACTTGGCCAGACTTCCAGGAGAAGAGGCCGAATTTTCACTTTTGGTGGCCGTTATGGGGAACCAGCCGAGGCGGACACTTTAGGCTGGTTGAGTCGTTGGCACTTAGAAAATATTCGCCAAACTTGGCCAGACTTCCAGGAGAAGAGGCCGAATTTTCACTTGTTCTGGCCGTTATGGGGAACCAGCCGAGGCGGACACTTTAGGCTGGTTGAGTCGTTGGCACTTAGAAAATATTCGCCAAACTTGGCCAGACTTCCAGGAGAAGAGGCCGAATTTTCACTTGTTCTGGCCGTTATGGGGAACCAGCCGAGGCGGACACTTTACGGCTGTTGAGTCGTTGGCACTTAGAAAATATTCGCCAAACTTGGCCAGACTTCCAGGAGAAGAGGCCGAATTTTCACTTGTTCTGGCCGTTATGGGGAACCAGCCGAGGCGGACACTTTACGGCTGTTGAGTCGTTGGCACTTAGAAAATATTCGCCAAACTTGGCCAGACTTCCAGGAGAAGAGGCCGAATTTTCACTTGTTCTGGCCGACCTGGGGAACCAGACGAGGCGGACACATCACCCCGCAAGTGACGTTGGCACTTTGAAAATATTCGCCAAACTTGGCCAGACTTCCAGGAGAAGAGGCCGAATTTTCACTTGTTCTGGCCGACCTGGGGAACCAGACGAGGCGGACACATCACCCCGCAAGTGCCGTTGGCACTTTGAAAATATTCGCCAAACTTGGCCGGACTTCCAGGAGAAGAGGCCGAATTTTCACTTGTTCTGGCCGACCTGGGGAACCAGACGAGGCGGACACATCACCCCGCAAGTGCCGTTGGCACTTTGAAAATATTCGCCAAACTTGGCCGGACTTCCAGGAGAAGAGGCCGAATTTTCACTTTTTCTGGCCGACCTGGGGAACCAGACGAGGCGGACACATCACCCCGCAAGTGCCGTTGGCACTTTGAAAATATTCGAAACTTCCATCAAACACACATCGGCTTTTTCGCCGTCGCTGTCCGGCCTGGGCACCATCGTGGCTCGGACAGTTCGTGTGCCAGCTTCCGTTGGCACTTAGAACATTTTTCAAAATAAAAATAAACAGTCCTGCACATACGTGCCGACTATATTTTGCGAAAGGGGAGTAAACCGATGAGTACACTAACTAGGGGGACCAACAGACCGTAGTGGTCTCCCCTGGTACCTAAATGCATACCCCTGGTACCTCAGCGACTACCCCTGGTACCTAAATGCGTACCCCTGGTACCTCAGAGAGGCCGAATTTTCACATTCCGTGGCCGAACTAGGGAACCGGACGAGGCGGACACTTTTCCGGGAGAGACCCGATGGCACTTAGAAAATATTCGCTCAAGTTGGCAGGACTTCCAGAGCAAGAGGCCGAATTTTCGCTCGTTCGGGCCGACTCGGGGAACCAGCCGAGTCGGACACTTTTCCGGGCAAGACCCGATGGCACTTAGAAAATATTCGCTCAAGTTGGCAGGACTTCCAGAGCAAGAGGCCGAATTTTCACATTATGTGGCCGAACTAGGGAACCAGCCGAGTCGGACACTTTTCCGGGCAAGACCCGATGGCACTTAGAAAATATTCGCTCAAGTTGGCAGGACTTCCAGAGCAAGAGGCCGAATTTTCGCTCGTTCGGGCCGACTCGGGGAACCAGACGAGTCGGACACTTTTCCGGGCAAGACCCGATGGCACTTAGAAAATATTCGCTCAAGTTGGCAGGACTTCCAGAGCAAGAGGCCGAATTTTCACATTATGTGGCCGAACTAGGGAACCAGCCGAGTCGGACACTTTTCCGGGCAAGACCCGATGGCACTTAGAAAATATTCGCTCAAGTTGGCAGGACTTCCAGAGCAAGAGGCCGAATTTTCGCTCGTTCGGGCCGACTCGGGGAACCAGCCGAGTCGGACACTTTTCCGGGCAAGACCCGATGGCACTTAGAAAATATTCGCTCAAGTTGGCAGGACTTCCAGAGCAAGAGGCCGAATTTTCACATTCCGTGGCCGACTCGGGGAACCAGCCGAGTCGGACACTTTTCCGGGCAAGACCCGATGGCACTTAGAAAATATTCGCTCAAGTTGGCAGGACTTCCAGAGCAAGAGGCCGAATTTTCGCTCGTTCGGGCCGACTCGGGGAACCAGCCGAGTCGGACACTTTTCCGGGCAAGACCCGATGGCACTTAGAAAATATTCGCTCAAGTTGGCAGGACTTCCAGAGCAAGAGGCCGAATTTTCGCTCGTTCGGGCCGACTCGGGGAACCAGCCGAGTCGGACACTTTTCCGGGCAAGACCCGATGGCACTTAGAAAATATTCGCTCAAGTTGGCAGGACTTCCAGAGCAAGAGGCCGAATTTTCACATTATGTGGCCGAACTAGGGAACCAGCCGAGTCGGACACTTTTCCGGGCAAGACCCGATGGCACTTAGAAAATATTCGCTCAAATTGGCAGGACTTCCAGAGCAAGAGGCCGAATTTTCACTCGTTCGGGCCGACTCGGGGAACCAGCCGAGTCGGACACGTTACGGCCGAACACCCGTTGGCACTTAGAAAATATTCGCCAAAGTCGGCCGGACTTCCAGGCGAAGAGGCTGAATTTTCGCTCGTTCGGGCCGACTCGGGGAACCAGCCGAGTCGGACACATTACGGCCGAAAACCCGTTGGCACTTAGAAAATATTCGCCAAAGTCGGCCGGACTTCCAGGCGAAGAGCCTGAATTTTCACTTTTTCTGACCGACTCGGGGAACCAGCCGAGTCGGACACATTACGGTGTAACACCCGTTGGCACTTAGAAAATATTCGCCAAAGTTCGTTGGACCTCCAGGCGAAGAGGCCGAATTTTCGCTCGTTCGGGCCGACTCGGGGAACCAGCCGAGTCGGACACATTACGGCCGAACACCCGTTGGCACTTAGAAAATATTCGCCAAAGTTCGTCGGACTTCCAGGCGAAGAGGCCGAATTTTCGCTCGTTCGGGCCGACTCGGGGAACCAGCCGAGTCGGACACATTTCGGCGCAACACCCGTTGGCACTTAGAAAATATTCGCCCAAGTCGGCCGGACTTCCAGGCGAAGAGGCCGAATTTTCACTTTTTCTGGCCGACCGGAGGAACCAGCCGCGTCGGACACATTACGGTGTAACACCCGTTGGCACTTAGAAAATATTCGCCAAAGTTCGTCGGACCTCCAGAGCGAGAGGCCGAATTTTCACTTTTTCTGGCCGGCCGGAGAACCAGCCGAGGCGGACACATCACGCCGCTTTTGCCGTTGGCATATTCGAAACTTCCAGAATGGGCTTTTTCGCCGTCGCTGTCCGGCCTGGGCACCATCGTGGCTCGGACACGTCGTGTGCCAGCGTCCGCTGGCACTTAGAAAATTTTTCAAAATAAAAATAAACAGTCCTGCACATACGTGCCCACTATATTTTGCGAAAGGGGAGTAAACCGTCGATGAGTACGCTGACTAGTGGGACCAACCATCGCGCTCTGGCGCACCTGAAGACCAAAGTTGGTACTGCACCCTACCCCTGGTACCCAAACGGGGTAGAGGCCGATTTTTCGCATTTGGCGGCCGACCTAGGGAACCAGAAGAGGCGGACACTTTTCCGAGCAAGTGCCGATGGCACTTCCAGAGCGAGAGGCCGAATAATCGTAATTTGTGGCCGACTTGGGAACCAGCGAAGGCGGATAGGAAGTCAAGCGCGTCCCGCCGGCTGGTCCGCGGGCCAATTGCGGTCCCGCGAGTTAGCGATCGCGGTCCGGAATTCTAGCCGACTTGGGAACCAGCGAAGGCGGATAGGAAGTGGATTGGGTCCCGCCGGCTGGTCCGCGGGCCAATTGCGGTCCCGCGAGTTAGCGATTGCGGTCCGGAATTCTAGCCGACTTGGGAACCAGCGAAGGCGGATAGGAAGTCAAGTGGGTCCCGCCGGCTGGTCCGCGGGCCAATTGCGGTCCCGCGAGTTAGCGATCGCGGTCCGGAATTCTAGCCGACTTGGGAACCAGCGAAGGCGGATAGGAAGTCAAGCGGGTCCCGCCGGCTGGTCCGCGGGCCAATTGCGGTCCCGCGAGTTAGCGATCGCGGTCCGGAATTCTAGCCGGCCGGGGACCACCGCGAGGCGGATGGGTCTTCACCGAGGTCCCGCCGGCTGGTCCGCGGGCCATTTAGGGTCCCGCGAGTTACCGATCGCGGTCCGGAATTCTACCCGGCCAGGGACCACCGCGAGGCGGATGGGTGGTCACCGAGGTACCGCCGGCTGGTCCGCGGGCCATTTAGGGTCCCGCGAGTTAGCGATCGCGGTCCGGAATTCTAGCCGGCCAGGGACCACCGCGAGGCGGATGGGTGGTCACCGAGGTCCCGCCGGCTGGTCCGCGGGCCATTTAGGGTCCCGAGAGTTAGCGATCGCGGTCCGGAATTCTAGCCGGCCGGGGACCACCGCGAGGCGGATGGGTCTTCACCGAGGTCCCGCCGGCTGGTCCGCGGGCCATTTAGGGTCCCGCGAGTTAGCGATCGCGGTCCGGAATTCTACCCGGCCAGGGACCACCGCGAGGCGGATGGGTCTTCACCGAGGTCCCGCCGGCTGGTCCGCGGGCCATTTAGGGTCCCGCGAGTTACCGATCGCGGTCCGGAATTCTAGCCGGCCGGGGACCACCGCGAGGCGGATGGGTCTTCACCGAGGTCCCGCCGGCTGGTCCGCGGGCCATTTAGGGTCCCGCGAGTTACCGATCGCGGTCCGGAATTCTAGCCGGCCGGGGACCACCGCGAGGCGGATGGGTCTTCACCGAGGTCCCGCCGGCTGGTCCGCGGGCCATTTAGGGTCCCGCGAGTTACCGATCGCGGTCCGGAATTCTACCCGGCCGGGGACCACCGCGAGGCGGATGGGTCTTCACCGAGGTCCCGCCGGCTGGTCCGCGGGCCATTTAGGGTCCCGCGAGTTACCGATCGCGGTCCGGAATTCTAGCCGGCCGGGGACCACCGCGAGGCGGATGGGTCTTCACCGAGGTCCCGCCGGCTGGTCCGCGGGCCATTTAGGGTCCCGCGAGTTACCGATCGCGGTCCGGAATTCTAGCCGGCCGGGAACCACCGCGAGGCGGATGGGTGCTCACCGAGGTCCCGCCGGCTGGTCCGCGGGCCATTTAGGGTCCCGCGAGGTACCGATCGCGGTCCGGAATTCTACCCGGCCGGGGACCACCGCGAGGCGGATGGGTGGTCACCGAGGTCCCGCCGGCTGGTCCGCGGGCCATTTAGGGTCCCGCGAGTTAGCGATCGCGGTCCGGAATTCTAGCCGGCCGGGAACCACCGCGAGGCGGATGGGTGCTCACCGAGGTCCCGCCGGCTGGTCCGCGGGCCATTTAGGGTCCCGCGAGGTACCGATCGCGGTCCGGAATTCTAGCCGGCCGGGGACCACCGCGAGGCGGATGGGTCTTCAATGAGGTCCCGCCGGCTGGTCCGCGGGCCATTTAGGGTCCCGCGAGTTAGCGATCGCGGTCCGGAATTCTAGCCGGCCGGGAACCACCGCGAGGCGGATGGGTGCTCACCGAGGTCCCGCCGGCTGGTCCGCGGGACATTTAGGGTCCCGCGAGGTACCGATCGCGGTCCGGAATTCTACCCGGCCGGGGACCACCGCGAGGCGGATGGGTGGTCACCGAGGTCCCGCCGGCTGGTCCGCGGGCCATTTAGGGTCCCGCGAGTTAGCGATCACGGTCCGGAATTCTAGCCGGCCGGGAACCACCGCGAGGCGGATGGGTGCTCACCGAGGTCCCGCCGGCTGGTCCGCGGGCCATTTAGGGTCCCGCGAGGTACCGATCGCGGTCCGGAATTCTACCCGGCCGGGGACCACCGCGAGGCGGATGGGTGGTCACCGAGGTCCCGCCGGCTGGTCCGCGGGCCATTTAGGGTCCCGCGAGTTAGCGATCGCGGTCCGGAATTCTAGCCGGCCCGGAGCCACCCAGAGGCCGTGCACACGCGCCGGGTGGCCGGAAATACCTCCAGCCGAGCGGACATGCACTTTGTAAGCACCTTGGACGAGATGGCTGAGCCTTACTCGACTTCCAGCACCCCGGCTAAGCGTTCTCCACGGCCCGCTGTGCTTCCAGAAGACCTCCAGCCGGTCCTCATGGTGCTTTACTCCTCACTCTCTAAGCCGGCCCAGGCTTCCACCACCCCGGCTAAGCGTTCTCCACGGCCCGCTGTGCTTCCAGAAGACCTCCAGACGGTCCTCATGGTGCTTTACTCCTCACTCTTTAAGCCGAACGAGGCTTCCAGCACCCCGGCTAAGCATTTTACGCGGCCCGCCGAGCCTCCACAGCACTTCCAGCCGGTTCCACGGCTGCTTTCCTCCTCACTGTTTAAGCCGAACGAGGCTTCCAGAGCCCCGGCTAAGCGTTTTGCGCGGCCCGCTGAGCTTCCAGAGCACCTCCAGCCGGTTCCCCGGCTGCTTTCCTCCTCACTTTCTAAGCCGCCCGAGGCTTCCAGAGCCCCGGCTAAGCGTTCTCCACGTCCCGTTGATCTCCCCGGAGGTCGTAACGGGGAATTACCTCCCTCCAGCGGACACGGCGGGTAAATACGCCACCTCTCGCACTTAGCGCACACACCCGTTGCTGCGCGTCCGGTGGCACTTTGAGCGGCCAAACGGCGGGAGTAACAGTCACTCTCTTAAGTTAGGCTCATTTGACATTTTCTTGAACGGTTCGTGGATAAATATGTGATATATACTACATATGATCGCATTTATAGTCAAATCATATTGAAATATTCTCCGGGTGCTTTCCACCTCACTTCCTAAGCCGAACGAGGCTTCCAGAGCCCCGGCTAAGCGTTTTACGCGGCCCGCTGAACTTCCACAGCACCTCCAGCCGGTTCCCCGAGTGCTTTCCTCCTCACTTTATAAGCCGAACGAGGCTTCCAGAGCCCCGGCTAAGCGTTTTACGCGGCCCGCTGAACTTCCAGAGCACCTCCAGCCGCTTCTCCGGGTGCTTTTCTCCTCACTTTCTAAGCCGCCCGAGGCTTCCAGAGCCCCGGCTAAGCGTTCTCCGCGTCCCGCTGATCTTCCCGGAGCTTGTAACGGGGAAATACCTCCCTCTAGCGGACACGGCGGGTAAATACGCCACCTCTCGCACTTAGCGCACACTCGCGTTGCTGCGCGTCCGGTGGCACTCTGAGCGGCCAAACGGCGGGAGTAACAGTCACTCTCTTAAGGTAGGCTCACTTGAGATTTTTTTAACCGCCCGCGGAGGCGACCGGGACCACCGGGACAGCCGGGAGGCCGTGCGCGCGGGCCAAGTGGCCGAAAATAGCTCCAGGCCGACCGGATCGGCTAGTTGTAAGCACCGCGGATGAGATCGCGGAGCATTATTCGACTTCCAGCGGCCGGTGCGCTTACGCACGCCGCCCGGAACCTCCGGGAGGCCGTGCGCATGCGCAAGTGGCCGAAAATAGCTCCAGCCCAGCGGATCTGCACTTTACAAGCTCCGCGGATGAGATCGCGGAGCTTTATCCGACTTCCAGCGGCCGGTGCGCTCGCGCACTCCACCCGGCACCTCCGGGAGGCCGTGCGCATGCGCAAGTGGCCGAAAATAGCTCCAGCCCAGCGGATCTGCACTTTACAAGCTCCGCGGATGAGATCGCGGAGCTTTATCCGACTTCCAGCGGCCGGTGCGCTCGCGCACTCCACCCGGCACCTCCGGGAGGCCGTGCGCGCGCGCCAAGTGGCCCAAAATAGCTCCAGCCCAGCGGATCTGCACTTTACAAGCACCGCGGATGAGATCGCGGAGCTTTGTTCGACTTCCAGCGGCCGGCGCGCCCGACGAGCGGACCAGGTGACGGTCCAGCTCCACCCGGTACCTCGCACGGCCCGCTTCTCCCCCCCCCGCGCGGACTTCCGAGCGCTCGGGGAGACGTTCGGAAGCCGCCGGTGACGTTGGAGCGGGGAAATACCTCCCTCCAGCGGACACGGCGAGTAAATACACCTTCGGCCAAACGGCGGGAGTAACTATGACTCTCTTAAGGTAGCGGCACTCGACATCTTTTTAGCGGTTCGTGGACGACCCGGCCGGTTCTCGGGGGTGCTTTTTCTCCTAACTCTCGACGCCCGAGGAGGCTTCCAGAGCCCCGGCTAAGCGTTTTACGCGGCCCGCTGAACTTCCAAAGCACCTCCAGCCGGTTCCCCGGCTGCTTTCCTCCTCACTTTCTAAGCCGCCCGAGGCTTCCAGAGCCCCGGCTAAGCGTTTTACGCGGCCCGCTGAGCTTCCACAGCACCTCCAGCCGGTTCTCATGAGGCTTTCCTCCTAACTCTTGACGCCCGAGGAGGCTTCCAGAGCCTCGGATAAGCGTTTTACGCGGCCCGCTGAGCTTCCACAGCACCTCCAGCCGGTTCTCATGATGCATTCCTCCTCACTCTTTAAGCCGAACGAGGCTTCCAGAGCCTCGGCTAAGCGTTTTACGCGGCCCGCTGGACTTCCACAGCACCCCCAGCCGGTTCTTATGATGCTTTCCTCCTAACTCTTGACGCCCGAGGAGGCTTCCAGCACCCCGGCTAAGCGTTTTACGCGGCCCGCCGAGCTTCCACAGCACCTCCAGCCGGTTCTCATGAGGCTTTCCTCCTAACTCTTGACGCCCGAGGAGGCTTCCAGAGCCTCGGCTAAGCGTTTTACGCAGCCCACTGAGCTTCCACAGCACCTCCAGCCGGTTCCCCCAGTACTTTCCTCCTCACTCTTTAAGCCGAACGAGGCTTCCAGAGCCCCGGCTAAGCGTTTTACGCGGCCCGCTGGACTTCCAGAGCACCCCCAGCCGGCCCTCACAATGCTTTCCTCCTAACTCTTGACGCCCGAGGAGGCTTCCAGAGCCCCGGCTAAACGTTTTACGCGGTCCGCTGAACTTCCAGAGCACCTCCAGCCGGTTCCCCGGCTGCTTTCCTCCTCGCTTTATAAGCCGAACGAGGCTTCCAGAGCCCCGGCTAAGCGTTTTACGCGGCCCGCTGAGCTTCCGGAGCACTTCCAGCCGGTTCCCCGGGTGCTTTCCTCCTCACTGTTTAAGCCGAACGAGGCTTCCAGAGCCCCGGCTAAGCGTTTTACGCGGGCCGCTGAGCTTCCAGAGCACCTCCAGCCGGTTCCCCGAGTGCTTTCCACCTCACTTTCTAAGCCGAACGAGGCTCCCAGCACCCCGGCTAAGCGTTCTCCGCGTCCCGCTGATCTTCCCGGAGCTTGTAACGGGGAAATACCTCCCTCTAGCGGACACGGCGGGTAAATACGCCACCTCTCGCACTTAGCGCACACACCCGTTGCTGCGCGTCCGGTGGCACTTTGAGCGGCCAAACGGCGGGAGTAACTGTCACTCTCTTAAGGTAGGCCCACTTGAGATTTTTTTAACCGTCCGCGGAGGCGACCGGGACCACCGGGACAGCCGGGAGGCCGTGCGCGCGGGCCAAGTGGCCGAAAATAGCTCCAGGCCGACCGGATCGGCTAGTTGTAAGCACCGCGGATGAGATCGCGGAGCATTATTCGACTTCCAGCGGCCGGTGCGCTCGCGCACTCCACCCGGCACGCCGCCCGGAACCTCCGGGAGGCCGTGCGCGCGCGCCAAGTGGCCCAAAATAGCTCCAGCCCAGCGGATCGGCTGTTTACAAGCACCGCGGATGAGATCGCGGAGCATTATTCGACTTCCAGCGGCCCGTGCGCTTACGCACGCCGCCCGGAACCTCCGGGAGGCCGTGCGCATGCGCAAGTGGCCGAAAATAGCTCCTAGCCGACCGGATCTGCACTTTACAAGCACCGCGGATGAGATCGCGGAGCTTTATCCGACTTCCAGCGGCCGGTGCGCTCGCGCACTCCACCCGGCACCTCCGGGAGGCCGTGCGCATGCGCCAAGTGGCCGAAAATAGCTCCAGGCCGACCGGATCTGCACTTTACAAGCTCCGCGGATGAGATCGCGGAACTTCATCCGACTTCCAGCGGCCGGTGCGCTCGCGCACTCCACCCGGCACCTCCGGGAGGCCGTGCGCGCGCGCCAAGTGGCCCAAAATAGCTCCAGCCCAGCGGATCTGCACTCCGCGGATGAGATCGCGGAGCTTTTTTCGACTTCCAGCGGCCGGCGCGCACGACGAGCGGACCCGGTGACGGTCCAGCTCCACCCGGTACCTCGCACGGCCCGCTTCTCCCCCCCGCGCGGACTTCCGAGCGCTCGGGGAGACGTTCGGAAGCCGCCGGTGCCGTTGGAGCGGGGAAATACCTCCCTCCAGCGGACACGGCGAGTAAATACACCTTCGGCCAAACGGCGGGAGTAACTATGACTCTCTTAAGGTAGAGGCACTCGACATCTTTTTCACGGTTCGTGGAGGACCCGGCCGGTTCTCGGGGGTGCTTTTTCTCCTAACTCTTGACCCCCGAGGAGGCTTCCAGAGCCCCGGCTAAGCGTTTTACGCGGCCCGCTGAGCTTCCACCGCACCTCCAGCCGGTTCCACGGGTGCTTTCCTGCTCACTGTTTAAGCCGAACGAGGCTTCCAGAGCCCCGGCTAAGCGTTTTACGCGGCCCGCCGAGCCTCCACAGCACTTCCAGGCGGTTCTCCGGGTGCTTCACTCCTCACTCTTTAAGCCGAACGAGGCTTCCAGAGACCCGGCTAAGCGTTTTACGCGGCCCGCCGAGCTTCCACAGCACCTCCAGCCGGTTCTCATGGGGCTTTCCTCCTAACTCTTGAAGCCCGAGGAGGCTTCCAGAGCCTCGGCTAAGCGTTTTACGCGGCCCGCCGAGCTTCCACAGCACCTCCAGCCGGTTCTCATGATGCATTCCTCCTCACTCTTGACGCCCGAGGAGGCTTCCAGAGCCCCGGCTAAGCGTTTTACGCGGCCCGCTGGACTTCCAGAGCACCTCCAGCCGGTTCCCCGGGTGCTCCCATCCTCACTGTTTAAGCCGAACGAGGCTTCCAGAGCCCCGGCTAAGCGTTTTACGCGGCCCGCTGGACTTCCAGAGCACCTCCAGCCGGTTCTCCGGGTGCTCCCATCCTCACTGTTTAAGCCGAACGAGGCTTCCAGAGCCCCGGCTAAGCGTTTTACGCGGCCCGCTGGACTTCCAGAGCACCTCCAGCCGGTTCTCCGGGTGCTCCCATCCTCACTGTTTAAGCCGAACGAGGCTTCCAGAGCCCCGGCTAAGCGTTTTACGCGGCCCGCTGAACTTCCCCAGCACCCCCAGCCGGTTCCCCGAGTGCTTTCCTCCTCACTCTTGACGCCCGAGGAGACTTCCAGCACCCCGGCTAAGCGTTTTACGCGGCCCGCTGAGCTTCCGGAGCACCTCCAGCCGGTTCTCATGGGGCTTTCCTCCTAACTCTTGACCCCCGAGGAGGCTTCCAGAGCCCCGGCTAAGCGTTTTACGCGGCCCGCCGAGCTTCCAAAGCACCTCCAGCCGGTTCTCATGATGCATTCCTCCTCACTCTTTAAGCCGAACGAGGCTTCCAGAGCCCCGGCTAAGCGTTTTACGCGGCCCGCTGAACTTCCCCAGCACCCCCAGCCGGTTCCCCGAGTGCTTTCCTCCTCACTTTATAAGCCGAACGAGGCTTCCAGCGCCCCGGCTAAGCGTTCTCCGCGTCCCGGTGATCTTCCCGGAGGTCGTAACGGGGAAATACCTCCCTCCAGCGGACACGGAGAGAAATTACACCGCCTCTCGCACAGAGGCGGGTAAACGGCGGGAGTAACTATGACTCTCTTAAGGTAGCCTGACTTGACATCTCTTTAACGGTTCGTGGATAAATACATGATATATACTACATATGATCGCATTTAAAGCCAAATAATACAAAATGAGCATTCGGTTATAAACACTGTATTCATCATGTTTATAGGCGATGTTAATATTTATATGTTTAATGTTTATAGGTGATGTTAATATTTATATATTTAATGTTTATAGGGGATGTTAATATTTATATATTTATTTTGTACATCATGTTATAGTTATACGACACTCGCTATTGGATCATGATGTGATCGTATCGGCGGGAGTCGGCCCGGGCTCCGGGTGAAGAGGCCGAATTCTCGCCACTCGCGGCCGACCGGGGAACCAGCAGAGGCGGACGCATCGCGGCGCGAGAGCCCTTGGCACTTAGAAAAAATTTGGCAAAAGTTGCTCCGTGCTCCAGGTGAAGAGGCCGAATTCTCGCCACTCGCGGCCGACCGGGGAACCAGCAGAGGCGGACGCATCGCGGCGCGAGAGCCCTTGGCACTTAGAAAAAAATTGGCAAAAGTCGCTCCGGGTGAAGAGGCCGAATTCTCGCCACTCGCGGCCGACCGGGGAACCAGCAGAGGCGGACGCATCGCGGCGCAAGAGCCCTTGGCACTTAGAAAAAAATTGGCAAAAGTCGCTCCGCGCTCCAGGTGAAGAGGCCGAATTCTCGCCACTCGTGGCCGACCAGGGAACCAGCAGAGGCGGACGCATCGCGGCGCGAGAGCCCTTGGCACTTAGAAAAATTTTCGCAAAAGTCGCTCCGCGCTCCAGGTGAAGAGGCCGAATTCTCGCCACTCGCGGCCGACCGGGGAACCAGCGAAGGCGGGTAAGCTTTCAAGAGAGCCCCGCCGGCTGGTCCGCGGGCCGAACGTGGTCCCGTAACGTACCCACAGCGGACGCCGTCCCACGCCCGGTAAGAACCACCGAGAGGCGGATACGCTCTCCGACGAGCCCCGCCGGCCGGTCCGCGGCGGGAAATGCGCCCTCTGGCGGACACGCCGTTGTAAATGAATGGGCTTTGGCACTTAGTGCATTTTCGCAAAAGTCGCTCCGCGCTCCGGGCGAAGAGGCCGAATTCTCGCTACTCGTGGCCGACCAGGGAACCAGCGAAGGCGGGTAAACTCTCAAGAGAGCCCCGCCGGCTGGTCCGCGGGCCAATAATGGTCCCGTCACCTACCGACAGCGGACGCCGACCCACGCCCGGCAAGGACCACCGAGAGGCGGATAACGGCGCACACCGCGAACGGCGGGTGGCGGTCGCTGGGTGGCGGTCGGGGGGTGGCGGTCGGGGGGTGGCGGTCGGGGATGGTGCTTGGGGATGGTGCTTGGGGACCGGTGGCGCCGGAGGCGCACACCGCGAACGGCTGGTGGCGGTCGGCTGGTGGCGGTCGGCTGGTGGCGGTCGGCTGGTGGCGGTCGCCTTGTGGCGGTCGGGGGGTGGCGGTCGGGGGGTGGCGGTCGGGGATGGTGCTTGGGGATGGTGCTTGGGACCGGTGGCGCCGGAGGCGCACACCGCGAACGGCTGGTGGCGGTCGGCTGGTGGCGGTCGGCTGGTGGCAGTCGGCTGGTGGCGGTCGGGGGGTGGCGGTCGGGGGGTGGC
>NW_028284139.1:0-10000 GCF_059516105.1 Syngnathus floridae | reverse complement strand
GGCCCGCTGCGGCCAGCTGGAGAGTGAGCTACGTGCCTGTACCGTGCTCCCGACGAACCGTCCCGGGGGGCTGGTGACGTCGCGCGATCGGCGCTTGATGCTGCGACCGGGAGGGAAGCTGCGCCCCGTCCGAGTCAGACTCGGTCGTTGCGGCCCACCCGAGCCCGCACGCCTCACGCGGAGGGGTCATACGCCCCGGCGGCCACGATAGACGTCCTCCCGCTTCGCGGTGGTCGGGAGGGCTTAGCGGATAGGTGCAGATGCGGGGGCGGCTTCCCGAGATAGCCGTCCCTAGGTTAGGCGAGGGTTTGAGAAACATCTTTCGCGGTAGACCGGCGCGGCCGGCGGACGCCCACGTGGCGTGCCGCGAGTCGGATCGCGCGCTCGGCCTCCGTTGATGACCGCTAGGTGCGTGCGTGGAATCGGGGCGTCTCGGTCTCGCTGCCGTACGGCTCGCGCTAGGCCTGCGGGGGCGGCGTCGGAGCGCGCGCTCGCGCGGCGGCCGTAGCGCTAGAGGGCGACCCGCAAGTGGGGAGGAACCGTCCACCCAACGCCGGCGCTAGCCGGGGCCGGTGGGGGCCCTACCAAGGCGGGTCATGGTCGCATGTCGGTCGGTCCGGCCTCTGTTTACCGAGGCGGCCGGCACCTCCATCTGCCTTGGATGCCCCGAATCCGCAGACTTTCCTCCGGCCTCAGCTTAACGAGACGGCCGTTGCCTCCATCCTTGGATGTTAACATTCGCAGAGTTTCAGCTCCGGGCTAGGGCGGGTGAAGTCGTCTCGAACCACGTGCCTGAAGGCCGCCTCGCGCCGGATGCAGGCCCCGCTCTGTCGTGCGGTGTGACCGTCCAACGCGGGCATCGCTAGATTAGCCGTGGCCACGATCCTTCCACACCGCGAGCCTTTCGCCCTCGGCCGGTGGTCGCTCAAAGCGCGGGCCGCTGATCCCGCTCCATCTCTCCGGCCTGTGTTTAAGGAGGCGGCCGCTCCTCCTTCCTTGGATGGACCATTCGCATATTTTTCGCCCGGCCTGTGTTTAAGGAGGCGGCCGGTCCTCCTTCCTTGGATGGACCATTCGCATATTTTTCGCCCGGCCTGTGTTTAAGGAGGCGGCCGGTAACTCCCTTTCTTGGATGAGACCCAACATTCGCATATTTTTCGCCCGGCCTGTGTTTAAGGAGGCGGCCGGTCCTCCCATTCTGCCAGTGTTCCTTGGACTTTGAAAATTTCAAAGTCTTTCCGCTCCGGGCTAGGGCGGGTGAGGTCGTCTCGAACCACGTGCCTGAAGGCCGCCTCGCGCCAGATGCGGCCCCGCTCTGTCGTGCGGTGTGACCGTCCAACGCGGGCATCGCTAGATTAGCCGTGGCCACGATCCTTCCACACCGCGAGCCTTTCGCCCTCGGCCGGTGTCGGTCAACGTGTGGGTGGGGGGGAAGGACGGCTGCCGGGAGCAGACAGCCGTCCCCGGGTGGGGTGTACAGTCCTTCCACCGCGGCCGCCGGGAGCAGACGGCCGTCGAGCGATTCTGCCATTGTTCCTAGGACTTTGTACATTTTAAAGACCCTCCGCGCGGGCCGCTGATCCCGCTCGGTCGCTCCGGCCTGTGTTTAAGGAGGCGGCCGGTCCTCCCATTCTGCCAGTGTTCCTTGGACTTTGAATATTTCAAAGTCTTTTCGCTCCGGGCTAGGGCGGGTGAGGTCGTCTCGAACCACGTGCCTGAAGGCCGCCTCGCGCCGGATGCAGGCCCCGCTCTGTCGTGCGGTGTGACCGTCCAACGCGGGCATCGCTAGATTAGCCGTGGCCACGATCCTTCCACACCGCGAGCCTTTCGCCCTCGGCCGGTGTCGGTCAACGTGTGGGGTGGGGGGGAAGGACGGCTGCCGGGAGCAGACAGCCGTCCCCGGGTGGGGTGTACAGTCCCTTCACCGCGGCCGCCGGGAGCAGACGGCCGTCGAGCGATTCTGCCATTGTCCCTAGGACTTTGTACATTTCAAAGACCCTGCGCGCGGGCCGCTGATCCCGCTCGGTCGCTCCGGCCTGTGTTTAAGGAGGCGGCCGGTCCTCCCATTCTGCCAGTGTTCCTTGGACTTTGAAAAGTCTTTCCGCTCCGGGCTAGGGCGGGTGAGGTCGTCTCGAACCACGTGCCTGAAGGCCGCCTCGCGCCGGATGCAGGCCCCGCTCTGTCGTGCGGTGTGACCGTCCAACGCGGGCATCGCTAGATTAGCCGTGGCCACGATCCTTCCACACCGCGAGCCTTTCGCCCTCGGCTGATGTTCAACCAACGTGTGGGGAGGGGGTTATGGACGGCTGCCGGGAGCAGACAGCCGTCCCCGGGAGGGGAGACTTCACGGCGGCCGCCGGGAGCAGACGGCCGTCGAGAGATTCTGCCAGTGTTCCTTGGACTTTGACTATTTCAAAGTCTTTCCGCTCCGGGCTAGGGCGGGTGAGGTCGTCTCGAACCACGTGCCTGAAGGCCGCCTCGCGCCGGATGCAGGCCCCGCTCTGTCGTGCGGTGTGACCGTCCAACGCGGGCATCGCTAGATTAGCCGTGGCCACGATCCTTCCACACCGCGAGCCTTTCGCCCTCGGCCGGTGTTCGCTCAACGCGCGGGCCGCTGATCCCGCTCCATCTCTCCGGCCTGTGTTTAAGGAGGCGGCCGGTCCTCCCATTCTGCCAGTGTTCCTTGGACTTTGAAAATTTCAAAGTCTTTCCGCTCCGGGCTAGGGCGGGTGAGGTCGTCTCGAGCCACGTGCCTGAAGGCCGCCTCGCGCCGGATGCAGGCCCCGCTCTGTCGTGCGGTGTGACCGTCCAACGCGGGCATCGCTAGATTAGCCGTGGCCACGATCCTTCCACACCGCGAGCCTTTCGCCCTCGGCTGGTGTTCGTCCAACGTGTGGGGAGGGGGTTAAGGACGGCTGCCGGGAGCAGACAGCCGTCCCCGGGAGGGGAGACTTCACGGCGGCCGCCGGGAGCAGACGGCCGTCGAGAGATTCTGCCAGCGTTCCTTGTACTTTGAATATTTCACAGCCGTGCTCGCACTTAGGAAATTTTCGAGCGCTGTGGCACTTAGACATTTTTCGTCAAGCGTGGCACTTAGAAATTTTTCGTCAAGAGAGGCACTTAGACATTTTTCGTCAAGAGTGACACTTAGAAAATTTTTCACTCTCTTTGTGCCTTCCAGGGTGCTGTGCAACCCTGCGTGTTGTGTTCCCACCGAGCAAGGGGCGCTGCTGGCGGCCATGACCAAGCGCTCGGCACCGGGCCCTTTCATTTTGTGGGGTAAATTATGCGCCCCCCATGCTCGTTCTGACTATATTTTGCGAAAGGGGGGTAAATCGTTGATGAGTACGCTGACTAGGGGGACCAACCATCGTACTCTGGCGCACCTGAAGACCAAAGTTGGTACTGCACCCTACCCCTGGTACCCCAACCCCTGGTACCTAAAGAGGGAGAGGCCGAATTTTCGCTTTCGGCGGCCGACCGCGGGAACCAGCCGAGGCGGACACTTTTCGGCTCAAGAGCCGTTGGCACTTAGAAAAAATTCGCACAAGTTGGCAGGACTTCCGGGGCCAGAGGCCGAATTTTCGCTTTTGGTGGCCGTTATGGGGAACCAGCCGAGGCGGACACTTTACGGCTGTTGAGTCGTTGGCACTTAGAAAAAATTCGCACAAGTTGGCAGGACTTCCAGAGCAAGAGGCCGAATTTTCGCTTTTGGTGGCCGTTATGGGGAACCAGCCGAGGCGGACACTTTACGGCTGTTGAGTCGTTGGCACTTAGAAAAAATTCGCACAAGTTGGCAGGACTTCCAGGAGAAGAGGCCGAATTTTCGCTTTTGGTGGCCGACCTGGGGAACCAGCCGAGGCGGACACTTTTCGGCTCAAGAGCCGTTGGCACTTAGAAAATATTTGCCAAACTTGGCTTGACTTCCAGGAGAAGAGGCCGAATTTTCGCTTTTGGTGGCCGACCTGGGGAACCAGCCGAGGCGGACACTTTTCGGCTCAAGAGCCGTTGGCACTTAGAAAATATTTGCCAAACTTGGCTTGACTTCCAGGAGAAGAGGCCGAATTTTCACTTTTGGTGGCCAACCTGGGGAACCAGCCGAGGCGGACACTTTACGCTGGTTGAGTCGTTGGCACTTAGAAAATATTTGCCAAACTTGGCTTGACTTCCAGGAGAAGAGGCCGAATTTTCACTTTTGGTGGCCGACCTGGGGAACCAGCCGAGGCGGACACTTTAGGCTGGTTGAGTCGTTGGCACTTAGAAAATATTCGCCAAACTTGGCTTGACTTCCAGGAGAAGAGGCCGAATTTTCACTTTTGGTGGCCGACCTGGGGAACCAGCCGAGGCGGACACTTTAGGCTGGTTGAGTCGTTGGCACTTAGAAAATATTTGCCAAACTTGGCCAGACTTCCAGGAGAAGAGGCCGAATTTTCACTTTTGGTGGCCGACCTGGGGAACCAGCCGAGGCGGACACTTTAGGCTGGTTGAGTCGTTGGCACTTAGAAAAGATTTGCCAAACTTGGCCAGACTTCCAGGAGAAGAGGCCGAATTTTCACTTTTGGTGGCCGTTATGGGGAACCAGCCGAGGCGGACACTTTACGCTGGTTGAGTCGTTGGCACTTAGAAAATATTTGCCAAACTTGGCTTGACTTCCAGGAGAAGAGGCCGAATTTTCACTTTTGTGGGCCGTTATGGGGAACCAGCCGAGGCGGACACTTTACGCTGGTCGAGTCGATGGCACTTAGAAAATATTCGCCAAACTTGGCTTGACTTCCAGGAGAAGAGGCCGAATTTTCACTTGTGGTACCCGACCTGGGGAACCAGCCGAGGCGGACACTTTAGGCTGGTTGAGTCGTTGGCACTTAGAAAATATTCGCCAAACTTGGCTTGACTTCCAGGAGAAGAGGCCGAATTTTCACTTTTGGTGGCCGACCTGGGGAACCAGCCGAGGCGGACACTTTAGGCTGGTTGAGTCGTTGGCACTTAGAAAATATTTGCCAAACTTGGCCAGACTTCCAGGAGAAGAGGCCGAATTTTCACTTTTGGTGGCCGACCTGGGGAACCAGCCGAGGCGGACACTTTAGGCTGGTTGAGTCGTTGGCACTTAGAAAATATTTGCCAAACTTGGCTTGACTTCCAGGAGAAGAGGCCGAATTTTCACTTTTCATGGCCGTTATGGGGAACCAGCCGAGGCGGACACTTTTCGGCTCAAGAGCCGTTGGCACTTAGAAAATATTTGCCAAACTTGGCTTGACTTCCAGGAGAAGAGGCCGAATTTTCACTTTTGGTGGCCGTTATGGGGAACCAGCCGAGGCGGACACTTTACGCTGGTTGAGTCGTTGGCACTTAGAAAATATTCGCCAAACTTGGCCAGACTTCCAGGAGAAGAGGCCGAATTTTCACTTTTGGTGGCCGACCTGGGGAACCAGCCGAGGCGGACACTTTACGGCTGTTGAGTCGTTGGCACTTAGAAAATATTTGCCAAACTTGGCTTGACTTCCAGGAGAAGAGGCCGAATTTTCACTTTTGGTGGCCGTTATGGGGAACCAGCCGAGGCGGACACTTTACGCTGGTCGAGTCGTTGGCACTTAGAAAATATTTGCCAAACTTGGCCAGACTTCCAGGAGAAGAGGCCGAATTTTCACTTTTGGTGGCCGACCTGGGGAACCAGCCGAGGCGGACACTTTACGCTGGTTGAGTCGTTGGCACTTAGAAAATATTCGCCAAACTTGGCCAGACTTCCAGGAGAAGAGGCCGAATTTTCACTTGTTCTGGCCGTTGTGGGGAACCAGCCGAGGCGGACACTTTACGCTGGTTGAGTCGTTGGCACTTAGAAAATATTCGCCAAACTTGGCCAGACTTCCAGGAGAAGAGGCCGAATTTTCACTTGTTCTGGCCGTTATGGGGAACCAGACGAGGCGGACACATCACCCCGCAAGTGCCGTTGGCACTTTGAAAATATTCGCCAAACTTGGCCAGACTTCCAGGAGAAGAGGCCGAATTTTCACTTGTTCTGGCCGTTATGGGGAACCAGACGAGGCGGACACATCACCCCGCAAGTGCCGTTGGCACTTTGAAAATATTCGCCAAACTTGGCCAGACTTCCAGGAGAAGAGGCCGAATTTTCACTTGTTCTGGCCGTTATGGGGAACCAGACGAGGCGGACACATCACCCCGCAAGTGCCGTTGGCACTTTGAAAATATTCGCCAAACTTGGCCGGACTTCCAGGAGAAGAGGCCGAATTTTCACTTGTTCTGGCCGACCTGGGGAACCAGACGAGGCGGACACATCACCCCGCAAGTGCCGTTGGCACTTTGAAAATATTCGCCAAACTTGGCCGGACTTCCAGGAGAAGAGGCCGAATTTTCACTTGTTCTGGCCGACCTGGGGAACCAGACGAGGCGGACACATCACCCCGCAAGTGCCGTTGGCACTTTGAAAATATTCGCCAAACTTGGCCGGACTTCCAGGAGAAGAGGCCGAATTTTCACTTTTTCTGGCCGACCTGGGGAACCAGACGAGGCGGACACATCACCCCGCAAGTGCCGTTGGCACTTTGAAAATATTCGAAACTTCCATCAAACACACATCGGCTTTTTCGCCGTCGCTGTCCGGCCTGGGCACCATCGTGGCTCGGACAGTTCGTGTGCCAGCTTCCGTTGGCACTTAGAACATTTTTCAAAATAAAAATAAACAGTCCTGCACATACGTGCCGACTATATTTTGCGAAAGGGGAGTAAACCGATGAGTACACTAACTAGGGGGACCAACAGACCGTAGTGGTCTCCCCTGGTACCTAAATGCATACCCCTGGTACCTCAGCGACTACCCCTGGTACCTAAATGCGTACCCCTGGTACCTCAGAGAGGCCGAATTTTCACATTCCGTGGCCGAACTAGGGAACCGGACGAGGCGGACACTTTTCCGGGAGAGACCCGATGGCACTTGGAAAATATTCGCTCAAGTTGGCAGGACTTCCAGAGCAAGAGGCCGAATTTTCACATTATGTGGCCGAACTAGGGAACCGGACGAGTCGGACACTTTTCCGGGAGAGACCCGATGGCACTTAGAAAATTTTCGCTCAAGTTGGCAGGACTTCCAGAGCAAGAGGCCGAATTTTCACATTATGTGGCCGAACTAGGGAACCGGACGAGTCGGACACTTTTCCGGGAGAGACCCGATGGCACTTAGAAAATATTCGCTCAAGTTGGCAGGACTTCCAGAGCGAGAGGCCGAATTTTCGCTCGTTCGGGCCGACTCGGGGAACCAGCCGAGTCGGACACTTTTCCGGGCAAGACCCGATGGCACTTAGAAAATATTCGCTCAAGTTGGCAGGACTTCCAGAGCGAGAGGCCGAATTTTCACATTCCGTGGCCGACTCGGGGAACCAGCCGAGTCGGACACTTTTCCGGGCAAGACCCGATGGCACTTAGAAAATATTCGCTCAAGTTGGCAGGACTTCCAGAGCAAGAGGCCGAATTTTCGCTCGTTCGGGCCGACTCGGGGAACCAGACGAGTCGGACACTTTTCCGGGCAAGACCCGATGGCACTTAGAAAATATTCGCTCAAGTTGGCAGGACTTCCAGAGCAAGAGGCCGAATTTTCACATTATGTGGCCGAACTAGGGAACCAGCCGAGTCGGACACTTTTCCGGGCAAGACCCGATGGCACTTAGAAAATATTCGCTCAAGTTGGCAGGACTTCCAGAGCAAGAGGCCGAATTTTCGCTCGTTCGGGCCGACTCGGGGAACCAGCCGAGTCGGACACTTTTCCGGGCAAGACCCGATGGCACTTAGAAAATATTCGCTCAAGTTGGCAGGACTTCCAGAGCAAGAGGCCGAATTTTCACATTCCGTGGCCGACTCGGGGAACCAGCCGAGTCGGACACTTTTCCGGGCAAGACCCGATGGCACTTAGAAAATATTCGCTCAAGTTGGCAGGACTTCCAGAGCAAGAGGCCGAATTTTCGCTCGTTCGGGCCGACTCGGGGAACCAGACGAGTCGGACACTTTTCCGGGCAAGACCCGATGGCACTTAGAAAATATTCGCTCAAGTTGGCAGGACTTCCAGAGCAAGAGGCCGAATTTTCACATTATGTGGCCGAACTAGGGAACCAGCCGAGTCGGACACTTTTCCGGGCAAGACCCGATGGCACTTAGAAAATATTCGCTCAAGTTGGCAGGACTTCCAGAGCAAGAGGCCGAATTTTCGCTCGTTCGGGCCGACTCGGGGAACCAGCCGAGTCGGACACTTTTCCGGGCAAGACCCGATGGCACTTAGAAAATATTCGCTCAAGTTGGCAGGACTTCCAGAGCAAGAGGCCGAATTTTCACATTCCGTGGCCGACTCGGGGAACCAGCCGAGTCGGACACTTTTCCGGGCAAGACCGATGGCACTTAGAAAATATTCGCTCAAGTTGGCAGGACTTCCAGAGCAAGAGGCCGAATTTTCGCTCGTTCGGGCCGACTCGGGGAACCAGCCGAGTCGGACACTTTTCCGGGCAAGACCCGATGGCACTTAGAAAATATTCGCTCAAGTTGGCAGGACTTCCAGAGCAAGAGGCCGAATTTTCGCTCGTTCGGGCCGACTCGGGGAACCAGCCGAGTCGGACACTTTTCCGGGCAAGACCCGATGGCACTTAGAAAATATTCGCTCAAGTTGGCAGGACTTCCAGAGCAAGAGGCCGAATTTTCACATTATGTGGCCGAACTAGGGAACCAGCCGAGTCGGACACTTTTCCGGGCAAGACCCGATGGCACTTAGAAAATATTCGCTCAAATTGGCAGGACTTCCAGAGCAAGAGGCCGAATTTTCACTCGTTCGGGCCGACTCGGGGAACCAGCCGAGTCGGACACGTTACGGCCGAACACCCGTTGGCACTTAGAAAATATTCGCCAAAGTCGGCCGGACTTCCAGGCGAAGAGGCTGAATTTTCGCTCGTTCGGGCCGACTCGGGGAACCAGCCGAGTCGGACACATTACGGCCGAAAACCCGTTGGCACTTAGAAAATATTCGCCAAAGTCGGCCGGACTTCCAGGCGAAGAGCCTGAATTTTCACTTTTTCTGACCGACTCGGGGAACCAGCCGAGTCGGACACATTACGGTGTAACACCCGTTGGCACTTAGAAAATATTCGCCAAAGTTCGTTGGACCTCCAGGCGAAGAGGCCGAATTTTCGCTCGTTCGGGCCGACTCGGGGAACCAGCCGAGTCGGACACATTACGGCCGAACACCCGTTGGCACTTAGAAAATATTCGCCAAAGTTCGTCGGACTTCCAGGCGAAGAGGCCGAATTTTCGCTCGTTCGGGCCGACTCGGGGAACCAGCCGAGTCGGACACATTTCGGCGCAACACCCGTTGGCACTTAGAAAATATTCGCCCAAGTCGGCCGGACTTCCAGGCGAAGAGGCCGAATTTTCACTTTTTCTGGCCGACCGGAGGAACCAGCCGCGTCGGACACATTACGGTGTAACACCCGTTGGCACTTAGAAAATATTCGCCAAAGTTCGTCGGACCTCCAGAGCGAGAGGCCGAATTTTCACTTTTTCTGGCCGGCCGGAGAACCAGCCGAGGCGGACACATCACGCCGCTTTTGCCGTTGGCATATTCGAAACTTCCAGAATGGGCTTTTTCGCCGTCGCTGTCCGGCCTGGGCACCATCGTGGCTCGGACACGTCGTGTGCCAGCGTCCGCTGGCACTTAGAAAATTTTTCAAAATAAAAATAAACAGTCCTGCACATACGTGCCCACTATATTTTGCGAAAGGGGAGTAAACCGTCGATGAGTACGCTGACTAGTGGGACCAACCATCGCGCTCTGGCGCACCTGAAGACCAAAGTTGGTACTGCACCCTACCCCTGGTACCCAAACGGGGTAGAGGCCGATTTTTCGCATTTGGCGGCCGACCTAGGGAACCAGAAGAGGCGGACACTTTTCCGAGCAAGTGCCGATGGCACTTCCAGAGCGAGAGGCCGAATAATCGTAATTTGTGGCCGACTT
>NW_028284138.1:62500-74675 GCF_059516105.1 Syngnathus floridae | reverse complement strand
ACCACCCATCCGCCTTCGCTGGTTCCCAAGTCGGCTAGAATTCCGGACCGCGATCGCTAACTCGCGGGACCGCAATTGGCCCGCGGACCAGCCGGCGGGACCCACTTGACTTCCCATCCGCCTTCGCTGGTTCCCAAGTCGGCTAGAATTCCGGACCGCGATCGCTAACTCGCGGGACCCTAAATGGCCCGCGGACCAGCCAGCGGGACCCGCTTGACTTCCTATCCGCCTTCGCTGGTTCCCAAGTCGGCTAGAATTCCGGACCGCGATCGCTAACTCGCGGGACCGCAATTGGCCCGCGGACCAGCCGGCGGGACCCGCTCCACTTCCTATCCGCCTTCGCTGGTTCCCAAGTCGGCTAGAATTCCGGACCGCGATCGCTAACTCGCGGGACCCTAAATGGCCCGCGGACCAGCCAGCGGGACCCGCTTGACTTCCTATCCGCCTTCGCTGGTTCCCAAGTCGGCTAGAATTCCGGACCGCGATCGCTAACTCGCGGGACCGCAATTGGCCCGCGGACCAGCCGGCGGGACCCGCTCCACTTCCTATCCGCATTCGCTGGTTCCCAAGTCGGCCACAAATTACGATTATTCGGCCTCTCGCTCTGGAAGTGCCATCGGCACTTGCTCGGAAAAGTGTCCGCCTCTTCTGGTTCCCTAGGTCGGCCGCCAAAAGCGAAAAATCGGCCTCTACCCCGTTTGGGTACCAGGGGTAGGGTGCAGTACCAACTTTGGTCTTCAGGTGCGCCAGAGCGCGATGGTTGGTCCCACTAGTCAGCGTACTCATCGACGGTTTACTCCCCTTTCGCAAAATATAGTGGGCACGTATGTGCAGGACTGTTTATTTTTATTTTGAAAAATTTTCTAAGTGCCAGCGGACGCTGGCACACGACGTGTCCGAGCCACGATGGTGCCCAGGCCGGACAGCGACGGCGAAAAAGCCGATTCTGGAAGTTTCGAATATGCCAACGGCAAAAGCGGCGCGATGTGTCCGCCTCGGCTGGTTCTCCGGTCGGCCAGAAAAAGTGAAAATTCGGCCTCTCGCTCTGGAGGTCCGACGAACTTTGGCGAATATTTTCTAAGTGCCAACGGGTGTTACACCGTAATGTGTCCGACGCGGCTGGTTCCTCCGGTCGGCCAGAAAAAGTGAAAATTCGGCCTCTTGCTCTGGAGGTCCGACGAACTTTGGCGAATATTTTCTAAGTGCCAACGGGTGTTACACCGTAATGTGTCCGACTCGGCTGGTTCCTCCGGTCGGCCCGAACGAGCGAAAATTCGGCCTCTTCGCCTGGAAGTCCGGCCGACTTGGGCGAATATTTTCTAAGTGCCAACGGGTGTTCGGCCGTAATGTGTCCGACTCGGCTGGTTCCCCGAGTCGGCCCGAAGGAGCGAAAATTCGGCCTCTTCGCCTGGAGGTCCAACGAACTTTGGCGAATATTTTCTAAGTGCCAACGGGTGTTACACCGTAATGTGTCCGACTCGGCTGGTTCCTCCGGTCGGCCCGAACGAGCGAAAATTCGGCCTCTTGCTCTGGAAGATCTGCCAACTTGAGCGAATATTTTCTAAGTGCCAACGGGTGTTCGGCCGTAACGTGTCCGACTCGGCTGGTTCCCCGAGTCGGCCCGAACGAGTGAAAATTCGGCCTCTTGCTCTGGAAGTCCTGCCAACTTGAGCGAATATTTTCAAAGTGCCAACGGCTGTTCGGCCGTAACGTGTCCGACTCGGCTGGTTCCCCGAGTCGGCCCGAACGAGTGAAAATTCGGCCTCTTGCTCTGGAAGTCCTGCCAACTTGAGCGAATATTTTCAAAGTGCCAACGGCTGTTCGGCCGTAACGTGTCCGACTCGGCTGGTTCCCCGAGTCGGCCCGAACGAGCGAAAATTCGGCCTCTTGCTCTGGAAGTCCTGCCAACTTGAGCGAATATTTTCTAAGTGCCATCGGGTCTTGCCCGGAAAAGTGTCCGACTCGGCTGGTTCCCCGAGTCGGCCCGAACGAGCGAAAATTCGGCCTCTCGCTCTGGAAGTCCCGCCAACTTGAGCGAATATTTTCTAAGTGCCATCGGGTCTTGCCCGGAAAAGTGTCCGACTCGGCTGGTTCCCCGAGTCGGCCCGAACGAGCGAAAATTCGGCCTCTTGCTCTGGAAGTCCTGCCAACTTGAGCGAATATTTTCTAAGTGCCATCGGGGCTTGCCCGGAAAAGTGTCCGACTCGGCTGGTTCCCCGAGTCGGCCCGAACGAGCGAAAATTCGGCCTCTTGCTCTGGAAGTCCGACGAACTTTGGCGAATATTTTCTAAGTGCCAACGGGTGTTCGGCCGTAACGTGTCCGACTCGGCTGGTTCCCCGAGTCGGCCCGAACGAGTGAAAATTCGGCCTCTTGCTCTGGAAGTCCTGCCAACTTGAGCGAATATTTTCTAAGTGCCATCGGGTCTTGCCCGGAAAAGTGTCCGACTCGGCTGGTTCCCCGAGTCGGCCCGAACGAGCGAAAATTCGGCCTCTTCGCCTGGAAGTCCTGCCAACTTGAGCGAATATTTTCTAAGTGCCATCGGGTCTTGCCCGGAAAAGTGTCCGACTCGGCTGGTTCCCCGAGTCGGCCCGAACGAGCGAAAATTCGGCCTCTTGCTCTGGAAGTCCTGCCAACTTGAGCGAATATTTTCTAAGTGCCATCGGGTCTTGCCCGGAAAAGTGTCCGACTCGGCTGGTTCCCCGAGTCGGCCCGAACGAGCGAAAATTCGGCCTCTTGCTCTGGAAGTCCTGCCAACTTGAGCGAATATTTTCTAAGTGCCATCGGGGCTTGCCCGGAAAAGTGTCCGACTCGGCTGGTTCCCCGAGTCGGCCCGAACGAGCGAAAATTCGGCCTCTTGCTCTGGAAGTCCGACGAACTTTGGCGAATATTTTCTAAGTGCCAACGGGTGTTCGGCCGTAACGTGTCCGACTCGGCTGGTTCCCCGAGTCGGCCCGAACGAGTGAAAATTCGGCCTCTTGCTCTGGAAGTCCTGCCAACTTGAGCGAATATTTTCTAAGTGCCATCGGGTCTTGCCCGGAAAAGTGTCCGACTCGGCTGGTTCCCCGAGTCGGCCCGAACGAGCGAAAATTCGGCCTCTTGCTCTGGAAGTCCTGCCAACTTGAGCGAATATTTTCTAAGTGCCATCGGGTCTTGCCCGGAAAAGTGTCCGACTCGGCTGGTTCCCCGAGTCGGCCCGAACGAGCGAAAATTCGGCCTCTTGCTCTGGAAGTCCTGCCAACTTGAGCGAATATTTTCTAAGTGCCATCGGCTCTTGCCCGGAAAAGTGTCCGACCCGTCCGGTTCCCTAGTTCGGCCACATAATGTGAAAATTCGGCCTCTTGCTCTGGAAGTCCTGCCAACTTGAGCGAATATTTTCTAAGTGCCATCGGGTCTTGCCCGGAAAAGTGTCCGACTCGGCTGGTTCCCCGAGTCGGCCCGAACGAGCGAAAATTCGGCCTCTTGCTCTGGAAGTCCTGCCAACTTGAGCGAATATTTTCTAAGTGCCATCGGGTCTTGCCCGGAAAAGTGTCCGACTCGGCTGGTTCCCCGAGTCGGCCACGGAATGTGAAAATTCGGCCTCTTGCTCTGGAAGTCCTGCCAACTTGAGCGAATATTTTCTAAGTGCCATCGGGTCTTGCCCGGAAAAGTGTCCGACTCGGCTGGTTCCCCGAGTCGGCCCGAACGAGCGAAAATTCGGCCTCTTGCTCTGGAAGTCCTGCCAACTTGAGCGAATATTTTCTAAGTGCCATCGGGTCTTGCCCGGAAAAGTGTCCGACTCGGCCGGTTCCCTAGTTCGGCCACATAATGTGAAAATTCGGCCTCTTGCTCTGGAAGTCCTGCCAACTTGAGCGAATATTTTCTAAGTGCCATCGGGTCTTGCCCGGAAAAGTGTCCGACTCGGCTGGTTCCCCGAGTCGGCCCGAACGAGCGAAAATTCGGCCTCTTGCTCTGGAAGTCCTGCCAACTTGAGCGAATATTTTCTAAGTGCCATCGGGTCTTGCCCGGAAAAGTGTCCGACTCGGCTGGTTCCCCGAGTCGGCCCGAACGAGCGAAAATTCGGCCTCTTGCTCTGGAAGTCCTGCCAACTTGAGCGAATATTTTCTAAGTGCCATCGGGTCTTGCCCGGAAAAGTGTCCGACTCGGCTGGTTCCCTAGTTCGGCCACATAATGTGAAAATTCGGCCTCTTGCT
Organism: Syngnathus floridae; assembly: GCF_059516105.1. Taxonomy (NCBI): domain Eukaryota; kingdom Metazoa; phylum Chordata; class Actinopteri; order Syngnathiformes; family Syngnathidae; genus Syngnathus; species Syngnathus floridae. The sequence goes on along the minus strand of NW_028284138.1, from coordinate 70,484 downwards.
CTGGAAGTCCTGCCAACTTGAGCGAATATTTTCTAAGTGCCATCGGGTCTTGCCCGGAAAAGTGTCCGACTCGGCTGGTTCCCCGAGTCGTCCCGAACGAGCGAAAATTCGGCCTCTCGCTCTGGAAGTCCTGCCAACTTGAGCGAATATTTTCTAAGTGCCATCGGGTCTTGCCCGGAAAAGTGTCCGACTCGGCTGGTTCCCCGAGTCGGCCCGAACGAGCGAAAATTCGGCCTCTTCGCCTGGAAGTCCTGCCAACTTGAGCGAATATTTTCTAAGTGCCATCGGGTCTTGCCCGGAAAAGTGTCCGACTCGGCTGGTTCCCCGAGTCGGCCCGAACGAGCGAAAATTCGGCCTCTTGCTCTGGAAGTCCTGCCAACTTGAGCGAATATTTTCTAAGTGCCATCGGGTCTTGCCCGGAAAAGTGTCCGACTCGGCTGGTTCCCCGAGTCGTCCCGAACGAGCGAAAATTCGGCCTCTCGCTCTGGAAGTCCTGCCAACTTGAGCGAATATTTTCTAAGTGCCATCGGGTCTTGCCCGGAAAAGTGTCCGACTCGGCTGGTTCCCCGAGTCGGCCCGAACGAGCGAAAATTCGGCCTCTTCGCCTGGAAGTCCTGCCAACTTGAGCGAATATTTTCTAAGTGCCATCGGGTCTTGCCCGGAAAAGTGTCCGACTCGGCTGGTTCCCCGAGTCGGCCCGAACGAGCGAAAATTCGGCCTCTTGCTCTGGAAGTCCTGCCAACTTGAGCGAATATTTTCTAAGTGCCATCGGGTCTTGCCCGGAAAAGTGTCCGACTCGGCTGGTTCCCCGAGTCGGCCCGAACGAGCGAAAATTCGGCCTCTTGCTCTGGAAGTCCTGCCAACTTGAGCGAATATTTTCTAAGTGCCATCGGGTCTTGCCCGGAAAAGTGTCCGACTCGGCTGGTTCCCCGAGTCGGCCCGAACGAGCGAAAATTCGGCCTCTTGCTCTGGAAGTCCTGCCAACTTGAGCGAATATTTTCTAAGTGCCATCGGCTCTTGCCCGGAAAAGTGTCCGACCCGTCCGGTTCCCTAGTTCGGCCACATAATGTGAAAATTCGGCCTCTTGCTCTGGAAGTCCTGCCAACTTGAGCGAATATTTTCTAAGTGCCATCGGGTCTTGCCCGGAAAAGTGTCCGACTCGTCTGGTTCCCCGAGTCGGCCCGAACGAGCGAAAATTCGGCCTCTTGCTCTGGAAGTCCTGCCAACTTGAGCGAATATTTTCTAAGTGCCATCGGGTCTTGCCCGGAAAAGTGTCCGACTCGGCTGGTTCCCTAGTTCGGCCACATAATGTGAAAATTCGGCCTCTTGCTCTGGAAGTCCTGCCAACTTGAGCGAATATTTTCTAAGTGCCATCGGGTCTTGCCCGGAAAAGTGTCCGACTCGGCTGGTTCCCCGAGTCGGCCCGAACGAGCGAAAATTCGGCCTCTTGCTCTGGAAGTCCTGCCAACTTGAGCGAATATTTTCTAAGTGCCATCGGGTCTTGCCCGGAAAAGTGTCCGACTCGGCTGGTTCCCCGAGTCGGCCAGAAAAAGTGAAAATTCAGCCTCTTCGCCTGGAAGTCCTGCCAACTTGAGCGAATATTTTCTAAGTGCCATCGGGTCTTGCCCGGAAAAGTGTCCGACTCGGCTGGTTCCCCGAGTCGGCCCGAACGAGCGAAAATTCGGCCTCTTGCTCTGGAAGTCCTGCCAACTTGAGCGAATATTTTCTAAGTGCCATCGGGTCTTGCCCGGAAAAGTGTCCGACTCGGCTGGTTCCCCGAGTCGGCCAGAAAAAGTGAAAATTCAGCCTCTTCGCCTGGAAGTCCTGCCAACTTGAGCGAATATTTTCTAAGTGCCATCGGGTCTTGCCCGGAAAAGTGTCCGACTCGGCTGGTTCCCCGAGTCGGCCAGAACGAGCGAAAATTCGGCCTCTTGCTCTGGAAGTCCTGCCAACTTGAGCGAATATTTTCTAAGTGCCATCGGGTCTCTCCCGGAAAAGTGTCCGCCTCGTCCGGTTCCCTAGTTCGGCCACGGAATGTGAAAATTCGGCCTCTTGCTCTGGAAGTCCTGCCAACTTGAGCGAATATTTTCTAAGTGCCATCGGGTCTTGCCCGGAAAAGTGTCCGACTCGGCTGGTTCCCTAGTTCGGCCACATAATGTGAAAATTCGGCCTCTTGCTCTGGAAGTCCTGCCAACTTGAGCGAATATTTTCTAAGTGCCATCGGGTCTTGCCCGGAAAAGTGTCCGACTCGGCTGGTTCCCCGAGTCGGCCAGAAAAAGTGAAAATTCGGCCTCTTCGCCTGGAAGTCCTGCCAACTTGAGCGAATATTTTCTAAGTGCCATCGGGTCTTGCCCGGAAAAGTGTCCGACTCGGCTGGTTCCCCGAGTCGGCCAGAAAAAGTGAAAATTCGGCCTCTTGCTCTGGAAGTCCTGCCAACTTGAGCGAATATTTTCTAAGTGCCATCGGGTCTCTCCCGGAAAAGTGTCCGACTCGTCCGGTTCCCTAGTTCGGCCACATAATGTGAAAATTCGGCCTCTTGCTCTGGAAGTCCTGCCAACTTGAGCGAATATTTTCTAAGTGCCATCGGGTCTCTCCCGGAAAAGTGTCCGACTCGGCCGGTTCCCTAGTTCGGCCACATAATGTGAAAATTCGGCCTCTTGCTCTGGAAGTCCTGCCAACTTGAGCGAATATTTTCTAAGTGCCATCGGGTCTCTCCCGGAAAAGTGTCCGCCTCGTCCGGTTCCCTAGTTCGGCCACATAATGTGAAAATTCGGCCTCTTGCTCTGGAAGTCCGACGAACTTTGGCGAATATTTTCTAAGTGCCATCGGGTCTCTCCCGGAAAAGTGTCCGCCTCGTCCGGTTCCCTAGTTCGGCCACGGAATGTAATAATTCGGCCTCTCTGAGGTACCAGGGGAACGCATTTAGGTACCAGGGGTAGTCGCTGAGGTACCAGGGGTATGCATTTAGGTACCAGGGGAGACCACTACGGTCTGTTGGTCCCCCTAGTTAGTGTACTCATCGGTTTACTCCCCTTTCGCAAAATATAGTCGGCACGTATGTGCAGGACTGTTTATTTTTATTTTGAAAAATGTTCTAAGTGCCAACGGAAGCTGGCACACGAACTGTCCGAGCCACGATGGTGCCCAGGCCGGACAGCGACGGCGAAAAAGCCGATGTGTGTTTGATGGAAGTTTCGAATATTTTCAAAGTGCCAACGGCACTTGCGGGGTGATGTGTCCGCCTCGTCTGGTTCCCCAGGTCGGCCAGAAAAAGTGAAAATTCGGCCTCTTCTCCTGGAAGTCCGGCCAAGTTTGGCGAATATTTTCTAAGTGCCAACGGCACTTGCGGGGTGATGTGTCCGCCTCGTCTGGTTCCCCAGGTCGGCCAGAACAAGTGAAAATTCGGCCTCTTCTCCTGGAAGTCTGGCCAAGTTTGGCGAATATTTTCAAAGTGCCAACGGCACTTGCGGGGTGATGTGTCCGCCTCGTCTGGTTCCCCAGGTCGGCCAGAACAAGTGAAAATTCGGCCTCTTCTCCTGGAAGTCTGGCCAAGTTTGGCGAATATTTTCAAAGTGCCAACGTCACTTGCGGGGTGATGTGTCCGCCTCGTCTGGTTCCCCAGGTCGGCCAGAACAAGTGAAAATTCGGCCTCTTCTCCTGGAAGTCTGGCCAAGTTTGGCGAATATTTTCTAAGTGCCAACGACTCAACAGCCGTAAAGTGTCCGCCTCGGCTGGTTCCCCATAACGGCCAGAACAAGTGAAAATTCGGCCTCTTCTCCTGGAAGTCTGGCCAAGTTTGGCGAATATTTTCTAAGTGCCAACGACTCAACCAGCGTAAAGTGTCCGCCTCGGCTGGTTCCCCATAACGGCCAGAACAAGTGAAAATTCGGCCTCTTCTCCTGGAAGTCTGGCCAAGTTTGGCGAATATTTTCTAAGTGCCAACGACTCAACCAGCCTAAAGTGTCCGCCTCGGCTGGTTCCCCAGGTCGGGTACCACAAGTGAAAATTCGGCCTCTTCTCCTGGAAGTCTGGCCAAGTTTGGCGAATATTTTCTGAGTGCCAACGACTCAACCAGCCTAAAGTGTCCGCCTCGGCTGGTTCCCCATAACGGCCACCAAAAGTGAAAATTCGGCCTCTTCTCCTGGAAGTCAAGCCAAGTTTGGCAAATATTTTCTAAGTGCCAACGACTCAACCAGCGCAAAGTGTCCGCCTCGGCTGGTTCCCCATAACGGCCATGAAAAGTGAAAATTCGGCCTCTTCTCCTGGAAGTCAAGCCAAGTTTGGCAAATATTTTCTAAGTGCCAACGACTCAACCAGCGTAAAGTGTCCGCCTCGGCTGGTTCCCCAGGTCGGCCACCAAAAGTGAAAATTCGGCCTCTTCTCCTGGAAGTCTTGCCAAGTTTGGCGAATATTTTCTAAGTGCCAACGACTCAACCAGCGTAAAGTGTCCGCCTCGGCTGGTTCCCCAGGTCGGCCACCAAAAGTGAAAATTCGGCCTCTTCTCCTGGAAGTCAAGCCAAGTTTGGCAAATATTTTCTAAGTGCCAACGACTCAACCAGCGTAAAGTGTCCGCCTCGGCTGGTTCCCCAGGTCGGTCACCAAAAGTGAAAATTCGGCCTCTTCTCCTGGAAGTCTGGCCAAGTTTGGCGAATATTTTCTGAGTGCCAACGACTCAACCAGCCTAAAGTGTCCGCCTCGGCTGGTTCCCCATAACGGCCACCAAAAGTGAAAATTCGGCCTCTTCTCCTGGAAGTCAAGCCAAGTTTGGCAAATATTTTCTAAGTGCCAACGACTCAACCAGCGCAAAGTGTCCGCCTCGGCTGGTTCCCCATAACGGCCATGAAAAGTGAAAATTCGGCCTCTTCTCCTGGAAGTCAAGCCAAGTTTGGCAAATATTTTCTAAGTGCCAACGACTCAACCAGCGTAAAGTGTCCGCCTCGGCTGGTTCCCCAGGTCGGCCACCAAAAGTGAAAATTCGGCCTCTTCTCCTGGAAGTCTTGCCAAGTTTGGCGAATATTTTCTAAGTGCCAACGACTCAACCAGCGTAAAGTGTCCGCCTCGGCTGGTTCCCCAGGTCGGCCACCAAAAGTGAAAATTCGGCCTCTTCTCCTGGAAGTCAAGCCAAGTTTGGCAAATATTTTCTAAGTGCCAACGACTCAACCAGCGTAAAGTGTCCGCCTCGGCTGGTTCCCCAGGTCGGTCACCAAAAGTGAAAATTCGGCCTCTTCTCCTGGAAGTCAAGCCAAGTTTGGCAGATATTTTCTAAGTGCCAACGACTCAACCAGCGTAAAGTGTCCGCCTCGGCTGGTTCCCCAGGTCGGCCACCAAAAGTGAAAATTCGGCCTCTTCTCCTGGAAGTCAAGCCAAGTTTGGCAAATATTTTCTAAGTGCCAACGACTCAACCAGCGTAAAGTGTCCGCCTCGGCTGGTTCCCCATAACGGCCACCAAAAGTGAAAATTCGGCCTCTTCTCCTGGAAGTCAAGCCATGTTTGGCAAATATTTTCTAAGTGCCAACGGCTCTTGAGCCGAAAAGTGTCCGCCTCGGCTGGTTCCCCATAACGGCCACCAAAAGTGAAAATTCGGCCTCTTCTCCTGGAAGTCAAGCCAAGTTTGGCAAATATTTTCTAAGTGCCAACGGCTCTTGAGCCGAAAAGTGTCCGCCTCGGCTGGTTCCCCAGGTCGGCCACCAAAAGTGAAAATTCGGCCTCTTCTCCTGGAAGTCAAGCCAAGTTTGGCAAATATTTTCTAAGTGCCAACGGCTCTTGAGCCGAAAAGTGTCCGCCTCGGCTGGTTCCCGCGGTCGGCCTTCAAAAGCGAAAATTCGGCCTCTTCCCCTGGTAGCCCTGCCAACTTGTGCGAATTTTTTCTAAGTGCCAACGGCTCTTGAGCCGAAAAGTGTCCGCCTCGGCTGGTTCCCTCGGTCGGCCCCAAAAAGCGAAAATTCGGCCTCTCCCTCTTTAGGTACCAGGGGCTGGGGTACCAGGGGGAGGGTGCAGTACCAACTTTGGTCTTCAGGTGCGCCAGAGTACGCTAAATGGTCCCCCTAGTCAGCGTACTCATCAACGATTTACCCCCCTTTCGCAAAATATAGTCAGAACGAGCATGGGGGGCGCATAATTTACCCCACAAAATGAAAGGGCCCGGTGCCGAGCGCTTGGTCATGGCCGCCAGCAGCGCCCCTTGCTCGGTGGGAACACAACACGCAGGGTTGCACAGCACCCTGGAAGGCACAAAGAGAGTGAAAAATTTTCTAAGTGTCACTCTTGACGAAAAATGTCTAAGTGCCTCTCTTGACGAAAAATTTCTAAGTGCCACGCTTGACGAAAAATGTCTAAGTGCCACAGCGCTCGAAAATTTCCTAAGTGCGAGCACGGCTGTGAAATATTCAAAGTACAAGGAACGCTGGCAGAATCTCTCGACGGCCGTCTGCTCCCGGCGGCCGCCGTGAAGTCTCCCCTCCCGGGGACGGCTGTCTGCTCCCGGCAGCCGTCCTTAACCCCCTCCCCACACGTTGGACGAACACCAGCCGAGGGCGAAAGGCTCGCGGTGTGGAAGGATCGTGGCCACGGCTAATCTAGCGATGCCCGCGTTGGACGGTCACACCGCACGACAGAGCGGGGCCTGCATCCGGCGCGAGGCGGCCTTCAGGCACGTGGCTCGAGACGACCTCACCCGCCCTAGCCCGGAGCGGAAAGACTTTGAAATTTTCAAAGTCCAAGGAACACTGGCAGAATGGGAGGACCGGCCGCCTCCTTAAACACAGGCCGGAGAGATGGAGCGGGATCAGCGGCCCGCGCGTTGAGCGAACACCGGCCGAGGGCGAAAGGCTCGCGGTGTGGAAGGATCGTGGCCACGGCTAATCTAGCGATGCCCGCGTCGGACGGTCACACCGCACGACAGAGCGGGGCCTGCATCCGGCGCGAGGCGGCCTTCAGGCACGTGGTTCGAGACGACCTCACCCGCCCTAGCCCGGAGCGGAAAGACTTTGAAATAGTCAAAGTCCAAGGAACACTGGCAGAATCTCTCGACGGCCGTCTGCTCCCGGCGGCCGCCGTGAAGTCTCCCCTCCCGGGGACGGCTGTCTGCTCCCGGCAGCCGTCCATAACCCCCTCCCCACACGTTGGTTGAACATCAGCCGAGGGCGAAAGGCTCGCGGTGTGGAAGGATCGTGGCCACGGCTAATCTAGCGATGCCCGCGTTGGACGGTCACACCGCACGACAGAGCGGGGCCTGCATCCGGCGCGAGGCGGCCTTCAGGCACGTGGTTCGAGACGACCTCACCCGCCCTAGCCCGGAGCGGAAAGACTTTTCAAAGTCCAAGGAACACTGGCAGAATGGGAGGACCGGCCGCCTCCTTAAACACAGGCCGGAGCGACCGAGCGGGATCAGCGGCCCGCGCGCAGGGTCTTTGAAATGTACAAAGTCCTAGGGACAATGGCAGAATCGCTCGACGGCCGTCTGCTCCCGGCGGCCGCGGTGAAGGGACTGTACACCCCACCCGGGGACGGCTGTCTGCTCCCGGCAGCCGTCCTTCCCCCCCACCCCACACGTTGACCGACACCGGCCGAGGGCGAAAGGCTCGCGGTGTGGAAGGATCGTGGCCACGGCTAATCTAGCGATGCCCGCGTTGGACGGTCACACCGCACGACAGAGCGGGGCCTGCATCCGGCGCGAGGCGGCCTTCAGGCACGTGGTTCGAGACGACCTCACCCGCCCTAGCCCGGAGCGAAAAGACTTTGAAATATTCAAAGTCCAAGGAACACTGGCAGAATGGGAGGACCGGCCGCCTCCTTAAACACAGGCCGGAGCGACCGAGCGGGATCAGCGGCCCGCGCGGAGGGTCTTTAAAATGTACAAAGTCCTAGGAACAATGGCAGAATCGCTCGACGGCCGTCTGCTCCCGGCGGCCGCGGTGGAAGGACTGTACACCCCACCCGGGGACGGCTGTCTGCTCCCGGCAGCCGTCCTTCCCCCCCACCCACA